>NW_013665620.1:802912-838234 GCF_000517525.1 Limulus polyphemus
ACTTACGGTGCCTACTGTTCGCTTGACTTAATTATCTCTATCTTCAATGTATCTCTGCAATTGCGCTGGTTTTTCTTGCCAGGCTTATATACTAAAAAAAAGAGGGTACCTGGCAAGCACTCGGACATTCGCGAGGTTCCTCGAAAAGTCACGATCCTTCTAGAAACTCCAGAGTCGCGTGACTACCGCTGTCGTAACACTAACAATCCTAAATAATAATTATGCTTGTTGTTCTTCTTACGTTACCTATTCACGTATTTTATCCTCGCTGTAGCACTAGTTTAAACTAATCATGAGTTCTTGACCTACGTTACCTATTCACGTATTTTATCCTCGCTGTAGCACTAGTTTAAACTAATCATGAGTTCTTGACCTACGTTACCTATTCACGTATTTTATCCTCGCTGTAGCACTAGTTTAAACTAATCATGAGTTCTTGACCTACGTTACCTATTCACGTATTTTATCCTCGCTGTAGCACTAGTTTAAACTAATCATGAGTTCTTGACCTACGTTACCTATTCACGTATTTTATCCTCGCTGTAGCACTAGTTTAAACTAATCATGAGTTCTTGACCTACTTTTGGGCGTTTCAGCCTATGCGATGTTACACATTCAATAACAGTTTTTTTTTTCTTAAAGCTTTTTTGGCACAATGGTAAAGTAAGGTCGTGATTCTGTCTGCCCAAACTAAATTAACCAATTAAAATACGTTTTTCCGATAGTCAAATTGATATATATTTTATGTTAATTAACATAACAGGACAAACACTTTAAAAGTATTTTTGATTGTTGGTAATTTCGGTTATTGACAAATAATCTACGTTTGTTTTTACAAACGATTTATAAATTTGTACACTGTTGACGAGGGTAGCTTTGGCTTCATATAAAGGAATGACGGTTAATGTGTGTTGCTTTGTGCGTTAATAGGAACAAACTCTGAAATTAAATGAATGGAATTATCAATGTAGGTTTTCCAGTTTGTAAACGAGCGGAAGCACAAATGAATACCGGAAACAAGGTGTACGGAGAATCATTTATATGTCTTTACTCTACCGGATTCAGCAGCATCTAACGCATTTTTTCTCCCAAGGAATGTTGTCAAGGCACTGATATAAATGTTCAGTATAGAAATCAGTGGTTGAAGTCCACATCTCTTTTACTGATCATAGTAGGATAGAGGGCGATGAATTATTCGAGTTATACCAGAAGTATACTCGTTTGGTTACAATTACTCGTTGAAACTTAATTCAAACAGATTAACCATAGTAATGATGCATGTAGTTTATTGTACACATTAGATGCAATTTCACTGCAGAGCACCAACCTGAAAACTGACGTTCAACAGGGTTGCCACATGGCCAGGTTGTTTTTTGGTTTTTCTTATGGATTTGCCAGAAAAATAATCTTATCTTGCGGTTTCTTTTATCTGAACCTACAAACTTGCATTGTTATCACATCACAAAGGGGCATCTAAACTGAAACTTTGTCCAGCTCGAGATCATTGTTGCAGTTCTGCTGCTTCACCGGTTTATGCGATAATGGATCAAAACTGCTGAAAACACAGCAATCGTCTGTCTACCGTGTAGACTGTTGTACTATATTAGTATAGAGTATTATTATACATATCTGATTTAGTCCTACAATTCACTCTTTAGAAGGTATGTGTTTAAGGGATGGCGTGGAATTGACTTCCGGGGGGGGGGGGTTGGGGTATTTCAAAGGTGATACCCCTAGTGTTCAAATTAGGGGCGTAGCTAGTACTGGAGTGGGTGTAGAAGAAAAATGTCCACATTTACAAAAACACGTGGAGCTTTTCTTTTACATAAAGAATTTCAGTTCTTCACCTTAGTTCACATGAATCTTGTAAAACAAAAGTATTTAAAATATAATGAACTTTTTAGAACATTGGGGTGATTGTTTGACCCTCCTGCGGCTACGCCTCTACAAACTACTTACCATGTTATCTTAATATATTACTATGTTGTATCTTGATACCAGACGATGTATTTGATACGTTACCTTATTTTTTTTAACTTTGTATTTCAGCAACTTTTGGGATATCATTAAAATAATACGACTTAATTTTGAAGAATGTGAATTTCTCTAACTTGGGAATTCTACTATTTTTTATAAGATAAATACCTTCTTTTTAAAATAACTCGTCATTCAAATACTTTGATTTTAAAGGATTGGTTCCAAGATTCTGGAACTTGGTATTTTCAACCAGAACAACACACGGTCAGGTGTATATTTAAGGTTCATATATAGCAGCGTTTCTCAAACTGGGGTTCGCAAGTCATGTCCGAAATTTCATAAAAATATTAAAGCAAAAATATGATTTATAGAATAAAAACATTTTTCGTAAGTAAAATTTATACGAATTAAAACGTTTAATTTTGGAATACAGTTTTTCATGGACACAGAATTTTCAAAACAAAAACAATCGATAGGTTTGGAGGTCCGCGAAAATTTTAAATTAAAGGGAATCCTCGGAATATTACTAAAGTTTGAGAACCGCTGATGTATAACTATTCTTGATTCGGAACTGGTAATCAGTGGGAGTGCAGCAATCGCCGCCAGTGTGGCTATCGTGAACCGAGTACCAGCATTGACTGTCATATCTAAAATGGCCTCAAAATTGAAAAACTTTATGCCATGGTAATAGAAAGCTTTCAACTCTTACTTAGATTTCCGAAACACCTCTCCTCAGGTTTGATATTTCTTTCTTAGTCTCCATATACACAATTTTATATAAAATGATCCCTCATTTTACACAGAGTCTTGTACAGGTTACCAAATATACCAATATGTTTGAAAACGTTCTGGGTTTTTGTGTAATCAGCTTCATTTATTAACAGTACGCCTCACTATGGGATTTACTTTGGAGACTCTTATCACCCGAAAAGTTAACTAACATATTTCTTCCCAAATGTTATCACAGGACAATGTAATCCAAAGCTTTCCACTTATCTCTGAATCAAGCTGAAGTTTATCCACGTGACTGTATGTCGTCAAAAAGCCTGGTGAACAACTCGTAAACGCCCTCAACAGTATTACATGAGGAAAAATGCGAATAGTTTGTCCAGATCAGCATATGTATATGTAGCTATTTCATAACTAGAAAAATTAAGACAGTGAAAGACACTATAACAAAGTACTATGCAACCATTGCACGTTCCTTAAGTAACACTTGGGACTTTGATTGTTTGATTTCCATAGTATTATATTGTATTTTAAATAACCTACATATGACTTGCCTTACAACTACATGAGGGCTATCTTCACTTGCCATCTCTAGTTTTGGAGCAATAGACAAAAGGGAAATCAGCTAACCAAAACAACCCACCACCAACTCTTGTCAGACCAAACAGTAGGATTTAACCATCACTTTTATAACATACTCACAGCCCCAGTGAGTGTTACTTTTTTTCTATGGTAACAGAATGCGATTCATTGAACCCGAGTTCCACAGTTTGACACTTTAGCCACTGGGTGTAACCCAGTCCTTACCCTATGAACTCAAAATTGAGTTTTGAGCTGTCAGACAAGCAAGCATTACTTTCTACAGTAGACACGAGTAAAAATATTTTTCCAACACTGGATTGAATTTAATTTTTCATTTGATTAAAAATTAACGTCTAATGCACTTCTTACAAAAAACAACAATAACAAGGAAAAAAAAAAACTACAAGCACCAAATTATGGTAATTTGTGACACTCATATGAATAATACCAAAAAAATCCATTTACGTGCACACAATTACTTAAGATAAAAAATAATGTTTAACTCTGTGCTTTATTTTTTGGCTGTTTATGTTGGCCACTTTATTCAAAAATTTATATAATTGTACTCCTATTAAGTAACTCATTGTTTAAAATAAAGAAATGAATTTCACAATCCATTATTTTTGTGAAATCCACAATCAAAAGACTTTAGAAAATACACAATAACATAAGAGGCATATATTAACTAACAGCTTATGTAAAATTTTTCACCCTCTTTTATTTAATTAATCCAATACTAGAAAAATAAATATGCACAGCTATTCTATGATTTTAAGCCTAGTGGTTTGTTTCACTGTATTAATTTATTAAACTTCATTTATGGAGTTTAAAATGAATAAAAAACAATGAAATCATGGCTACAGAAAATAAGCAAGATATATTTTCATGAAAAAAAAACTGAATTAGAGTTAATTTTTCCAAATTTCATGTATCTTCTTTCTTTACCAAGCCTGCACAATTAAAATAAGGTACGTAAGAATATCTACAAAATACTCTTTATGTATTTAATACATAAGAGTATTAATAATCTTTAATATTTTAAAATAACTAAAACCCCAAAGAAATATTAAAGCATGATATCAGGCCCTGAGGTATGAAAATTGTACGAGAACTTTAAACAGCCTCTGCCAAAGAGTACAAGGGGGCTATTAGAGGGTTGATACCCTACCTCTATTCTTTGTTTACAAAATTGGACAATAAAAGTTAATTTGCATTGACTGAATTGTATTGTTTTCTATTAAGTGAACCTGCCGTCATATTTCAAGTTCAAAGTAAGGGTAAGGGGCAAATATAAGGCCTGGTACATTAATTGAATGAATAAACAATGTATCAATAAACAAAATTTTTATATCCAGTAAAATTGGAAAAAATTATAATGTTATGATCTCCTTAAAGTCTGGCACATAACATCTTGACTAGAATCATATGATAATTACTCTTTTGTAACTTACCTACAAGAGTAATATGGTATTTAATATTTTTTACTAGGGCATAAAACATCTGTTTCACTCTTTGTTCAAAAAATTAAAAGTCACAAACTTGCATAAACATAAATCTCATAAAAAACTAGCTAATTTGAAGTAAATCTAATTTGCATAGTCATTTGTATATATCAAGATCCTTTGTCCTCTGTGTTTAACTGTTAACTATTAGAGCATAATCAATCATCATCCACATACACACATTGTGTACAGGAGAATCATCAGCAGTGTCAACATCAAATGATTCCTGTACAATCAGTTCTTGAAAAATAATCTCATCTGTTTCAGCCCCATCAAATGATCTACTAGACATGCTAGAATCTTCATCGTCCTCATCATGATCTCCATAATCACGTAAATCTTCATCATCAACAGAATCAATTTCACTCTAAGTGTCTGACTTCTATTTTTTTGGCTGCACATTTTACAGACATGTTAGAAGGATTTGTATCAAAGTTCCATTTCCTCCTTTTTTGCCATAAACTTCTCCAAGGTTGTTTCTAATATTTGTTCCTTTTCCTCATATACCCATACAAAACCATTTGTTTTAATCAATAGAAAGGTTCTCCACTGTTGCATGTTTTAAACTAAGCCTTTGATCAGCGAGTATGTGGGTAAGGCTCTGCTTTAAGTAAAGTGTCGTAAGATACCTGGAACCTGATTTCATTTCCAATTCAAGTTTAAACTTTTTCAAAAGATTTTCAAAGCATGTACCTGAAGTTTCTTCCTTGAGATCCTGTAAAGTATCTTTTCATTTTTCTACCATAGGCAGTATCTGACATCATAAAATGTTTTCTTTCAAACTGCATAGAGAAAATAGAACATGCATCCAGCACATCTTTGTACAAGAAACATTTTGACAAAAAATTAAAATACTTCATTTTTGTTTAAAAGTCCATGAAATTTCGCCAGTGCTACTCTCTCCTTTCAACTGGCAAGGGACTTTTCTATTACTCAAGCAACAATTACCCAATTACTCAGTAAATGATTTACTCCACGTCTTATGTGTAACATGTACTTTGGGAAAATTAAAATGCTGCACACCAAATGCACTGGCAGTTGTCTCAAAATGCCTTTTGAACTTTCCAGATCATTTGATTAAGTAATATATATAGCTGTCATGAAGTCTTTCACATCAGCAAATGATGTAGATACACTATCTTTAAATACCAATTCAACTCTATGGGAAATGCCTAGAAACCAAAGTTTTGTTAGCAATCCATTGTAAACTCTAATATTAACACAAGTTCCATTAACTGTAGCTGAAACTAACAGGTAAGAGTATGTTTCTGTTGGGATTGAAACCTTTGCATCACCTTTGAATACATCATCAATGCTCCTTTTCAGATTACTTGCATCTACATCATCAAAGCTATCAATGTCCTATTAGGGAACACAGAAATAAACTGGTATACCTTGTCTGACTGTTCTAATGAAAATCAGTGCTTTTTCAGAGCCAGTTTTTCTTGCCTGACTTCTATCATTAAGCACTGCAAAAGCTACTGATGAACATAAAATCACTGCTACTTTCTCACGACTAGCTTCTGCAGTAACATTAATAAATTCTTTCACTCTACTGGCATTATCAAAATTTGAAATTAGTTGTACCCCATTTTGTTTTTGCACTTTAATTAAAGTTTTGAATGCTGACAAAAGCTGTCCATCCACAGCAAGCTGTTTTGAGAAGCTTTCTGTATGCCTCCTTAACTTGTGCATGCAGATTGAATCTGTCTAAGATTGAAGAGAGATGCTGAAAGCAGAAGGATCATCACTAGCAGAACCACTGGAACCAGGAAGTCCTCTCCTCATCTTCATGGAACTTTTTAAAGCCTTAAAAGTACAAATGTATAAACATGTAAATTCTGTATAACATACATTATAATAAAACAGCAAAGCTTGAATTAATAAAATAAATACAATAGAATCTCTTTTATAATTTAAATTGCTAAATGTGTCTAACACACTAACAATTGTATTGGGAACAATGCTTTGTGTAGATGCTTGCAATTTGCATACAAACATAGGGCTATACAGGCAACATTTGGGTTTACCTTTGAATCAAACTTCAAAGGTGATATTATAGTATACTGACTGTAAAATGTAGGAAGTAGATAATACAGGCTGTATGCATGATGAAAAACAAGGTATATACATACTTAAAGCAATTGATTGTGTTTCTGAATTCAAATGGCAAGTGACAGTGTACTTCGTTATGAATTCAGTGCTGTATATATACTTGTCCACCTCTCGTTGACTGTGCCCTTTCACTTCTTTTCAGATCCCCTCACTGTATTTAGCACAAAGTTTACACCAAGTTTTTGGTAAATTATCTCTTTCTAAAGTGTTCTTTGAGGAAGAAAATCTAATTTGTCCACCAAGATTCTACTTACCAAATGTTGACAATAAAACAGTTTTGCTGGCTAAGCTGAGACATGTTTACAACTGAAAGTGAAACCAAAATCTGAACTATGACGACCTCCAATCAACTTGACATCCCTTGCAGTCTCGTGTCATTTCAGAAAATCAAAGTAGTTCACCAAAACCAATTTAAATCATGATCAAATTTGTTAAAGCTCTTCTTGCTGTTCTGAATTTAATAATTAATAACCAATTTTGTAATTTAAACATTGACACATAGATTTAATTTCTTAGTTACAAATATTAGATGTCTATATAATATAATAACAGTTTGAAAATATCGTATTACTGTACATGTAAAATTGCTAGCCTAGGCCAGTTAAAAGTAAAGTACCAGAGTCATAGCAGCCAACAGAGCCACAAGAAGTTATCTGTGAGCTTGTCATGTGTTAACAATAGATGACTACATAAATAGCAAGCGTCATAACAGACTTAACAGAAGCTCTAATAAACCCTTGCAAAAACTCATTTTACAGGCATGTAAGAGCATCAGTGTAATGGCTCCCATCAAGTGTGAAAGCCTGTCTGACATTTCTTCTTTAAGATAACTTGATTTAGTTTAACAATGTCATACAATACTAACAAATATAGTTTGTCTGCTGAGTAATGTAGAATTAGTAGTATCAAGGCTACACATTTATCAAATCATGTATAAATATAGGTTCACTGTGGTGATTAAAAGAGAATAAAAAATACCATACACACATAATGTCATAATACTGAATCCTCATGTTTCTCACATATCAGTGAAAGATTATGAAGTTTATTAAAACAATTCAACAGCATTTACTAATCAAATACAAAAAGAACCTTCTTCAGTTTTAACAATTCTGTATCATTCCTGCTAAATATGACATACAGAACCTGGAATCAAAAGCTCTAAGAAATGTTGGAAAAATCTGATATAAAGATCTAACAAAAGTTGACAAATGTTTTATAACTTTGTTGAGTAATATAGTTTGACTGATTGTTTCATATACACACACAAAGTTATTACACAAGGGCTATCTTCACTAGCTGTTAATTTAAAACTGATAGCCTGGAGTGGGAAGGGAACAGCTAATCAACAGTACCTACCAAATTTCTTGGGCTATTTTAGTTGAATAGTGGGATTGGACCCCATGGCAACAAGTGTGGAGCATCATCTTTTTTTCTTTCTTACAGTAACATGTACAACTTCTAATATTATAATTTTACAAATACTATGATTCTATTTATTGCAATTTATTTCATTCATACCAAAGAATGAAACCTTTTAAAATATCCTAAAAATAAAACTTTTAAATTATACTACATTTAAGGTTTTATATGCTGAAAAAATTATTAAAAAATATTAAAACAGAGCTTAGAAAATGGAAAAAAAGAAAACCATTTTAACCAGCTCCTATTAAATGTACTAAGTCACAATGTTGCATTTCAAAAAACTTTTACAAAATCCCAATTACAATATAAAGGAAGTTCTGCTGCTCTCACAAGGCAAGCACCCCACTAGCACAGCAGTACGTCTGCAGACTTATATCACTAGAAACCGGGTTTTGATATCCATGGAGGGCAGAGCACAGATAGCCTATTGTGCAGCTTTGTGCTCAACTACAAACAAATAAACATACAAAACACAATTTGGGAATAATTAATACAGAACTATTAGAATGTCTCAGAACAAATTGTACAAGTGAAACAATTCCATACATTTTAATTATATTGGACATTAATATTTTTGTAATTTTAAAAACACTTATCTGGATAGCAAATAACTGTAGCAAAAATCAAAATATGGAAACATTTTTAATTTTCAATCTGAAATATACCTCAAATGCAAGTTTAAATTATGGTAACAAAATTACTGCTCAGACAAAATTAGTATCAGATACTAAGTATCCATAAACAATGCAAATTTATGTTTGTACAATTTAGTAATGATGATCAATTTTTTCCATGTTATTTAAATCAATAACTCATATGAGTTTGGACATGTCTATTACTCTCCACCATTTCGGTTTATAAGAAGAAACAAAATTTGAACTTTAAAACAACTGATGTTTCGTTTCTGCTCATAACATATCATGCTACATCTTTTTTAAATGCTAGATTACTTACTTGAATCATATATAATGCACACCTAACTTACAGAAATATAATTCATCAATATCCTTAGATTTGTAGGGTTGTATTTTGTATCTGTGACAATGCTACCAAAGCTATCTGCTTCACTACCTAATTTTGAACAACTGACCAGAGGGAAGGCAGCCACTAAGCAGCACTTACTACCCCCAACATCTACGTTAAGAGAATGACTGCACCCAATAACTTTAAGTGTGGAGAATATTTAATGTTATCTCCCATGGATTTGAAACCAGCTTGCAAGCTAAGAAATTTGGAGCCAACCCACACCCTTTTGTCAGGTTATCCAATCTTACTTTGTGATCATAACAAGGATTCCTGGAATTAACTGAAACGAGTTCAAAAAAACATTTTTCATTGTCTGCTAAAAATATAAAATGTACTACTAAATTCATCCTTGGACAACAAATAAAAGTTTAATGAATTGACTAAAAACTTGTCACTTTGTTACAATAAAACCAATACTAAACTATTTCTTCACTATAAAAAGTTACAAAGATACAGTAACAAAAGTGATTAATTCCAACCATACTAAGATCATTGTCATTACAACAAGCTAATACAGTGTTTGCATGCTTAGCTAGGGACCCTACTAAGTTCAGTGTCATTAAAACAAGCCAAGACAGTGTTTGCATGCTTGGCGAGGTTTGAGTAAAGAATTAAAGTACGTAGCCTATAATCCAAAAGTAATTATCCATTTTGGCTGACATGTCTATAATGAAATCAAATGTTTCTATGTTTATATTGTACTTATGATACCACATTATAAACCTAGGTTTTTTTTTGTTTGTTTTGTTTCAGACAAAATTTTATTGTTGTTGAGAAAAGAAAAATTAATAAAACAAACTTAAAGCATACAGTTCTATAACCATACATGATATAAGACTTTGCACTGAAAAACAGAAATGTATAAATTCTTTTATTTAAACATTCTCAAGGCACTATAATTTTTAGTCACAAGTGAATAATTTAACAGAAGAAAATAATCTTATTTTTCCAAAATTATGACAACTTGGAAAGTAACCAGATTTTACAGTGAAATGCTGTGCTAATTTGTTTGGGGCTTTTAAAGCGTATTCTTGAATCTTTTATTTTACTTAAATACCTGTGTTTTCTTATAAGTAATTATCCTAAACTACTCATCACTAAGGTACAGATGTGGTTTGTATAACAGTTAGTTTTATTCATTTTCAATGTAATTAAGTTTCCTATTCTTTACACCATTGTGACTGTTCTACAATATTTTCATGATGTGATAAGCTTAGACACACCCACTACAAAAAATGTATAGCATATTATTTTCTTCTCACTAAACACTTTTTGCATTTAACCTCGCAATTACGAAAAAAGCTCTGCTGGAATGTCTTTTCTCCATGGGAAACTCTTCTGCGTTCCTAGATTCTGTACACTAATGGCAGCCACTTCACAAGATCTTTCAATGCATTCTTTCATCGTAAGACTGGAATGTTGAGTCATAAAGTAGGCCAATGCTCCAAGGAAAGCATCTCCTGCACCCTATATTGCATGGAAGATGGATCAAACAAAAAATCAAACTGCAACCTTTATGAAAATAAATTCATCCAAAAAACATTTTTGATATACAGACATTACAAAATGTTAGCTGAGTAAAAATATTAAGACAAAGAACTAAAACATTTAACTTAATCATGTAATAATACTAAGAAAATAAAACAGTTATGACATTCAAAGTCAAATACTTTAAAGAGTTACAAAAATCATATCACTCATGAAATCTATAAAAAAGTTATACAATTCATGCTAAAATACATAGAAAAGTACTATCTGATAATAACAGATACTTAAGAAATAAAATATTGACCTGACTTTTATAAAAATGCACAAAAAATAAGCCAATCACTAGCATTATATACATAACAGAAATCATTCACAAATGTGTTATCATGAGTTTAATAGACAGAAAAGAAGACATTCATCTTGCCCAAACACTGTTTAAAACATGATTGCTGCAAAAGTTTTTTTATGTAATCAATAAGCATAAGCAAAACAAATTTCTTAGCTCTTTATACCAATCTGCATTTAATTTCCTTAAATAAGTGAGATTTATTAAAAAATTGAAGAAATTCTAACTTATTCTTTATTCATTTTAAACTTTAGGGAACTTAATTAAATATCATAACTAACATTATAAAGAATGCCACGATAGTAAAAAAAAATATCTAACTAAAGATTGAAACAGCTAAAATTAGTAACTAGTATTTAATATATTGAAAGATCAGGATGTTATATGCAATATTATACACAAAGGTACAATGTAATCCAAAATTGGTGAAATTATAGGGTGAGAGACAAAACATACTTTGTGTAACATCCACTGGATCGTTTCTTTTTATTTACATCATATAGAAATTACCCCAAATTTTATTCTCCACACATCTCAAATTGCAGATTAAAACAACTTATCTAGTGTTTAAGTTCAAGTTAGAAATTACTTTTGCATAATAGAAAATGGTGCTAACTTACAGTTGTATCGACAGCTGTCACCTGCTTAGCTGGTATATATATGGCTTGTGGTTGTTCTTCTGAAGCAAAAACAGCTCCACGTGGACCTAATGTTAGAATTACTGAGAAACAGCCTCTCTTCAACAACATCTGGGTAGCAGATTTAGCCTGTTCTATAGATTCCACACACAGTCCTGTTTCAACCTCAGCCTGCGTAAAACATCTTTACTATTAAACATGTATTAAAAATTACCTTATTAGAAACAAGCTAGATAATTATAAGTGAAACCATTAAAATTGTAAGGCTTAACAAATATAAAGAACACAGCAACTTCTTGTTGTTAGTTAAGTCACTGAATTTAAGTTCTGTTAGTGGTTTAAACTTAAAAACCAGGGGCAGAGGAAGCATTTTTTGATTGATCAGGAAATTTTTGAAAAATATGTGCTCTAAGAATGAACTTTGTTGTAATCTTATTATAATTTATTGGAAGTATTAATCATTTGCAAGTACTTCTTTATGATTCACAAAAACAGTTGCTCACTGGCACTTATACTCATCATAGCTATAAACAAGCATAAGCAGATTAGACATGTAATTTATTTTGCATTGTTATACAGATTCATACATACTACTACAAGTCTATCTATTTACCTAGAAACAATTGTTGAAGTGCAAGTTAAAGTTTTAAAAGCCCTACAGTTACTGTGGCAAAATGTTGGTCCGGTGCACATGTAAACTAATTAAGACATAAAAGGCTGCATTTTGATTAAATTTTTAATACAGACTAATTTTAATCATTTTAAAGAAAAGCCCACCTTGCCCTGTGAGCTTGAATGAAACAAATGAGAAAAAGTAAAACCATTTATAGAAAATAACTATCAGGTTGAAATTCATTCAATTACTTACAATGATATCCTGAAATAGGATACTATTCAGTATAATTAGACTCCTTCACATATGACTTTAAACGTGCATAAAATAGGATTTTTTTTTTTACATCTATGTTACATTAAAAGTTCCATCATTGTACCCACAGCAAAGTCACCAGCAAAAAATAGTGAGCAAGTCAGTCAAGCCTTCTTATAGTCACAAATATATATTTGCAGTCATTTAACCCTATGATATTGTTATTAGTCATTTCTAAACAAGTATGATAAGATGAAGGAATATTATTATATATTTACATGTATATGTGCAATTATTTCAAACAAAAGGACAAAATATAAAAGCATTCATCCAGAAGAAAAGTTATATATAAATAAAATGTCAGAAATGACTCAACATTACAGAGAAGAGGACTAACCAGTTGTGAACTCCCTTCTTATTACTAGCATTTTGCCATTCCTTCTCAAACCCCAAAACTAATTCATTCACACAAGAAGCAAGAAAGAAACACTATAAATATATATATATATGTTGTGCATTTGTGGCATTACAAAAATATGTAAGTTCTAAAAACCAATTGAAAACAAAAAAAGAAACTCTATAACCCAAGTGTTTTTGAAAAGTGGACCTTACTTCATCAGGGGTGTACTGTATGATAATGTAGCAGCAACAGAGATGCAAGAGATATGTGAAGTTTACTACTGTGAGTTTCTTTTGTATGAATGCTTTATTTTTTTATGTGCATAAATACAGATGTGTGAGTGTGTGTGAGTGTATATATATGTCCGATTCAAACAACCATCCTTTCAGGTCTGGGTTAGTCACTATGTCCGATTCAAACAACCATCCTTTCAGGACTGAGTTAACTACTATGTCTGATTCAAACAATCATCCTTTCAGTACTGGGTTGGTCACTACGTCTGATTCAAACAACCATCCTTTCAGAACTGGGTTAGTCACTATGATTCAAATGCCAGTATACTTTGTGCTGGGTACAAAATACAAAGACTGTTAACTAAACTTGTAACAATAATACACCTTATTTTGAAAGCAGATTTTGCAAATAAAGAAACAATAATAGTACATATATAATAGGCTATATGGTAGCATCTGGTCCTACATTATATAAAGTTAAATTTACCAGACTAGTAATTTATAGTCAGTTGTTTTCATGGACAAGTTGTCTACTAATTAACAGGCTCATAAAAACAAGTGAAACAACTAAAATCAAAATGTTGACATTTGTTTCTCTTATTTTTTAAATAGATTTAAAAATATAAAGATTTGAAATGTAAAAATAAAACAATTTATTAAGGAAAAAAAATTCATATTACTTTATTCAAAGATACAAAAAGAAAACAATGGTGACCACATCAGGTAATTTTTCTTAAATTGACTTCAGCAAGTCTTTATTTTAATCTTTTTCAATATAAACCTAAATTACATTTTTTCAATCAAAATGTTTAAAATATTACATGCTTTTTATTTGTCTTTAACTGTACTCATTATATATTAAGCTTAACGTTAAGGGTTACACACAAACAGTGAGTATGTGTCACAATATTCAAAGAAGGAAAATGTTGCAAGTGTATATATGGTAAATTTTTATTGCTAAAATGCCCAATCAACATCTTTGTAAGACATTTTTTTGTGTATTTACTAGTAAATAATTTCACCTTTAAGCAAGTGATTCAACTGGGGGAAATATTAAAGTTACTTTCATTAATTACAATTTTTATTCTACACACATTGTTTGATAGTATATGTGATCTTATATATATATATTGTGAACTGTGGTGTCTGTCTGACCACTTTCCATGCTGTATTTGAAAAGCTGAACATGCGGGCAAAGCTCAACGTTCTCTTTTGAATTGATGGGAGAACAGGCATAAATAATGTTGATACGAAATTTTATTTTACAAGCAGGATATTCTACACTAAATTGTTAAGAATTAATCACACTATCATTCACATTTCAAAATGTGATGTAACTTAAAGAATAAATATGTAGATTTACCGTATATTATTGTTAAGCAGCTCTTAGCATGACCGAAATTCTCAACAATTACCTTTTGCAGTGGACAGTATAAGTAGTTCAGAGCTTTGTTTCTGAGTGTAACCAAGAATACAACACAATTAACCTTTTTAAAGTCCATAAAATAATTTAAATTGATAGATTATCTTACACTTTTCCCACTAGTTATTAACCAAATGTAATGTAAGATGAATTACACTTTCTCAAAATTAAAACATTTAACAAATATATCAGATATTCTAATTGATGTTAAATTATAAAGGTGCTTTACTTTGGATAAAAATTGTTCATGTACCATTACCTTTATTAGCTGCACATTATATGTGAACCAGATAATTCTTTATTTAATTTTCTCTACTCACCTCAACTTCATTGACACACAACACATCACAAAGAGGGTATATTTCTTCAGAGACTCCAGGATTAACAGGTGCAGCATTTACCAAAGTCCGAACTGAAAACAAGGAAAAAAGAACTTACTTGTAAGAAAATCTCAGCTGAATAAAGCTCATTAATTTACTGATATTTATGCATATTATTTCAATGTCAAATAAAACATGTCTTGCTAAGCAAATTTCCTAAAAATTTCTAATATTCTGAAGTTGAATGTGTTGGGTTAACGGAACATTCTTCCCTGTTCAAGATAACTATAAAATTTCAAGTTCAGCATAAAAGATTTCCTCATTAAAATTACTATTTCTCTGTAGTATTGCTAAATACATTATTTTTTAATATTTAATAAAAAGTTCAAAGTGAACAAATGCTTTTTGACAAGGCTGTTAAGTGAATCAATTTTTTCAGCTCCCTCCTTTCCACAACTGTTACAAATCAAAAGTACACTTAAAACTGTTAAAAATTAAAAGATACATACAATCTGATTATAAAAATACTATGCATAAATAGTGTATACATCATACATACATAAAACACTGTAATACAAAACATGCTCAGTTTATTTAATTACTAAAGCAATACCATAAACATCCAAGTACTGCAATTTTGAGGTGTATCAATTTGTGCCAGTTATTTAGGTAGATTTTGTAAGGGATAAGATTCAATAGAGATTGAAGTGACTGGAGTGGTAAAGTATGATTGGTATAAAGTTTCCATGCACTCACTTGCTTTGAAAAAAAAAGTGTTTGCAGCAAATGTTATTCAGCAATTACTTAATCAGTAATGATGCAGCCTAACTTAAGCAGGTAAGTAAAGAAGCCAATTTCCTAGGAAAAAAAATTTAGCACGAGTTTTATATTCATTTTACTTTCTATAGTCAACTACCTCACACTCACTTTTCATCTTTTATTGGCCTGTAAACTGAATTCATAGACATAGATACTATAACATAATCAACTTAAATATAAAATGCTTTTACTAAATTCAAGAAACTCGACCTTAAAGTAGTATTCCACACATTTGCAACTAAAAAAATAGGTGAAAACATGCTCTTCTAAGAATAAAAAGTGTGAAGTAACACATAGGTCTGCTCAAGTAACATTCTACTAGAAATATCAACATTTTGTTCATGTTATATATATATTTATCAATTATAATGTTGCAAGGGTTCCATCAAGGGCAGAATTTTATAATTTTGCATAAGGTGACAAAATATCTAATGGTAACCTTGGCAATGACCAAGTATAAAAGGGTAAGTCTTTTAACAGAAATTACACCATGTATTAAGAAGTAAAAAGTTCAAAACCATTTTTTTTACAATTATTTATTTTTTCATTTTACAAGATAGACTCAGAACATGCTCATTACACATATCCAGTTAAGAAATATAAAAACTGTTTTTCAACATTAAATTACAAAATGTGTAATTACCTTCACATAACTTAGAAATAAAGTGTCCTCAGCTTTTTAACCATGATCTGACATTATGCATTTCAAAAGCTAAAGAAATATAATCACGTGTGATTCAAACCTAAAGTTAAAATATACAACTCCATGTAAATACAATTTTACAATTCTAAAGCATTTTATTTTTATAAATTTCTTATACTCACCACCATGTTGCTTAGCTATTTTCAAAGCTTCAAGGATAACCTCAGATATGCTTTCATAGGTCAAAATCATAAGCTTTACTTTCTTTATGAGATCATTCTCAGCACTTCTTATGTCTTCCACAGTTAAACAGTCATTAGCTCCCGGAATATAGACAATTGAGTTTTGTCCTGAATGGTGAATCATTTATAAAAAAAAAACAAAAAAAACGTTATTTAGATTATTAATAGAATCATTACAATACAGACTCCCCATTAGATCCCTATAGAGCTTTGCTTCCACTGTGGTCAACATAAATATTTTGGGCATTAAGCTTTATTGTTCATTTTTGTAACAAAATTATTTTCTCCAAATACAATTTACTAGAGCCTTTCCATTCAGCTATACATAATCTACATTATACGAGATAAATGACACTACTTTTGTGGCAAAAGTATATTTTTAAAACTTTCATTACTCTTCATAACTGTGCACATAACCATCATTATTATTTAATATAGAAAAATAATTGTAAAAAATTATATATTTTACTATTTTTAGTTAAAATGTCATTAGTTATATTTCTTTAAATCTTTCTTCAAAAATTACATAAATGTGAAGAGTCTTATTTAACTAGGTTTTAATAATTTAGCTCAATTGTTGTGGCTGAGGGTTGACCTCAATGGGGTGATTCATCTTCTGTCACCATGGTCTATCTTATGTCCTTGGAAGATTGTTCTTGACAGAATGCAATGCATTTCAAACTTTGTCCTTTTACGTATACAAAAGATAAAGCAACAAATTGCCTGTAATAGGTTACTGATGCCAACTAATGAAATGGACATAAAATAACCTTTATACATTCTCACCTATATGGTACTTTTAACCCTTATGTTTCACCTGCAACATTTGTTTTTGCTTCATTTGTGCATGAGTTGAAAGAGAATATTATTACATGGTCTGTGATCTCATTGATTTAAGAAAAAATAATCACAGTGCTCTAAAATATATATATAAAACAGAATTGTAGATTTTTAAAAAACTATAATCATTAATAAGCTGATAATACTTCACTAATTCCTTCTTTCACTGCATAAAATCATGAAGTGTGTGTGTGTCAATTTATTCCACTACAAAAAATATGTATCTATACAAGCTGCCCAATAAGCGCATTATGCGATATATTTGATAAACTTCTTACCATCTTTAACAACTGTGATTTGTGCAACACTTGTGGCAGCATCCT
Source organism: Limulus polyphemus (assembly GCF_000517525.1). NCBI lineage: Eukaryota > Metazoa > Arthropoda > Merostomata > Xiphosura > Limulidae > Limulus > Limulus polyphemus. The sequence goes on from NW_013665620.1 coordinate 820,852, forward strand.
TTGTAATCCCCACATACTCTGTCAGTGGAATCAAAACAGATTTAAAATATAAATTCAAATTATATAGATAAATATTTATAATTAATCATAATTAACCAATTATTTATAAAGACCTTGTATAGTTTATTAATGTAGGTAAAATAATATCCAGAAAAACAAAATTGCAGTTTGGTTAATAAAGTATTCAAGGTGACTTTCAGGTAAATTCTTGTACATTAGAATAAACAGGAAGCTATTAATTTCTATTATCTTCACATAGAAGAGGTTCTGATAAGGTTCATACAGTGATCCCTTACACTGATGATGTGGACATACGAAGAAAGAGATAAAAAAAAAATGTGTTTCAATTTTGTTTTAACCACAAATATACACAATAACTTATCTGTGCTCTGCCCATCATGTGTATGGTTGTAAGCCTACAGGCTCACCACCAAGCCACTATGTGGCTAAAAAAATGGAGACATAAATCAATGTTTAATATACTTCCAGCCAAATTTCTTTTTGGAAAATGCCAGATAAAAATCAGGGAAAATATTGATTAACTTAATAGAAATTAACAATTGCCATTTGGCTGTTGTACTATCTTAGTTATGCTTACGTCTGTGTATGTATGCAGGTTACTATACAAGAAAACCAAATGTTTCATCCAAAAGTTTAATAGCTTTAAAATCCCCCTAGTTTAATACACTTTTACACATTTTACATATTCTTTAATACATTTCTTATGCAAATATAACCCATTAAAACTCAAATGCCCTGGTGTGTTGGTTTGACACGCCTATTATATGGTTTATTACATTTAACAAACCAAAACTACAAGTTGAAACTGTTTGAAACTTGAGACGAGCTTTCTAGAAATTACGTAGCTTCTGTAAAATAAAATATCTTATTTTTATATGTGATATTTATGTAAATTCACAGCTTTGAAAAGTCAAATATGCATCGTGATACATTTTTTTCCATAAACAAATAAAAATATTTACCTTTTTATATTTCAATTACAGATTTTTATGCCTTCCTATAAGTTTGTAAAGCTTTCCATTAAAGTTTTTATTATACAAAACTGTAAATGTCATCTCTGTTTTGACTTGAAAAACATTGCATGCAGTTTCACTGTGTTTACAATCACTGGTGTACCACACCAGTGGCTTGTTGACCACACCAAAATTATTAGCAAGCTAATTTTTAAATAGTTATAAATCAGAAGGCCTTCAATTTAATACAAGTATGAAATTTTAAACATGTCTCATATTCATTTATATTAATTTTTTACATTTATTTTAGTTGCCCATTCAAGCAGTTACTTAGGCTGGGCTGACAAGGCCTATGGTAACACAACCTAACAAACAGCGGCCCTATTCATGAAATGAAACTTTATATGATCAAGTGCAAAATTATCTAAATAAAGCTCACCTCATCTCATTCCACGAAAAGCATTTTGTTTTCTACTATACTGGAACTTCATAATTCTAATGAAATATAAAATAATAAAGCAAGCCTTTCACTAACTTTAAAAATAAATCAGGACTATAATTGTGGCATAAGTTGTCCACAAACATCTTTTCTTCTCACAACATTTCCCCATCCTAAGCTTTCATCACTTTTGTTATGACATCTACTTGTGTATTTCTTGAACTAATACCATATTGACTTACACAGTTGAAAATAATAGATAAATAACCTTCATCACATGTTTAGATCACTACCTTAAGGCTTTTGAAAGCTGAGATATAGGCAATTACATCTCACCATGACAACTGAGGCTGAGAAACAGTGATCGACTAAAATTAATAGAACTATGTCCAGGTTCATTTTGGCATTGTTTTGTTCAAACTTACTTTGATTTTCCTACTTGAGGGCTATCATTATACTGTATTAAGCTCAGAAAACTTCAGTAAATTCCCCAACACTAAACTCAACTCAAAATTTGTGATTTAAAAAAATACATTCATAAAATAAAATAAACCGTTTTTTTATCAAATAAATTTCAACTTTGAAGAATATATTTTCTAAATGTGCTGAATTATGACTAGAAGTTTGTTTTCTAAAATTGTTTAATCAATACTGCAATTTTGTCCTTGTGGTATGATGCACCAACCTGGGCAGCATAAACAATATATTACAAAATATATATATATATACTAAGCTAATTTTGAAAATTGTTTTTACCACACCTCTAGTAGAAGGATAAGCTGAATGTTTGGAAGTGGTGAAAAGAGCAAATGTGTTATCATTACATTTTACAAAACTTTGTTAAGGCCCCATGTGGAGTATTGTGTTCAGTTTTTATCCCCTTACTACACAGAAAATATTGATTTGCTTAACAAAGTTCAGTCAGGCTAACAATGATTCCTAGCTTGAAACATTTAGGCTATGCAGTAAAACTCACAGGTTTGAACTTGTTTTCAATGAAACTTGTGGGCCTGGTATGCCCTGGTGGTTAGGGCACTCAACTTGCAACGTGCAGGGTGTGATTTTAAATACTTGTCACTAAATCTATTTACCCTTCCAACCTTGGAGGGCTTTATAATGTGGTGGTAAATTCCACTATTCATTGGTAAAAGATTAGCCCGAGAGTTTGCAGTGGGTGATGTGGACTAGCTGCCTTCCCTCTAGCTTATTACAGTTAAATTAGGGTTGGCTAATGCAGATAGCCCTCAAGCAGCTTTGCATGAAATTCAAAACAAACAAACTGGAACTGGATGTAACCTAATTCAGGTATTTAAAATCATTATGAGCTTGGATAAACTACCCATGATAAGCTTATTAAATTGGTAGAAGAATAAGGTTGAGTTGAAATTATTAATATTAGAAGAAATAAGTATAAGCAACTGAATGCTGGTTATTTGGCAAAATATTCTACCATGTTAGTTTTTGGTCAGTAATATGGTTTGCCAGATGTTGCTAAGTGTAGTGATATTTTAAATCCCTTTAAGTTTTTATTGAATAATTCTATGGAGGTGAAGAGTTATATTTAAAGAGAAATTCTTTCTTTACTGGAAGGTGGATTTCAATGAGCTGAATGCCTTTTGTAGCTTATTATTGTGTTTTAATGTAAAAATTAAGAATGTACATCAGAAAAAATGAAAAGTGATGTTTTACCTTTGCATACAAGTCTTTTTTTTTTTAATTTTGCGCAAAGCTACACGAGGGCTATCTGCACTAGCTGTCCCTAATTTAGCAGTGATAGACTAGAGGGAAGGCAGCTAGTCAGCACCACCCACCACCAACTCTTGGACTACTCTTTTACCAATGAATAGTGGGATTGACTGTCACATTATAATGCCCCCACGGTTGAAAGGGCAAACATGTTTGGTGGGATAGGGATTTGAACCCGTGACCTTCAGTTTGGGAGTCGAGTGCCCTAACCACCTGACCATGCCGGGCTGTCCATACAAGTTAACTCATCCCATTGATAAACAAACAAAATGTAAAATAAAAATTATATAATGGAAAGAAAAACCTATTCTTCCAATCTGAAGGTACAAGCAGTTTCTAATGAGAAACATTTTCACAATCACATCACTTGGATAAAATCAGAACCTACCTGCATTCACATTATTTTGTTTGAAGTTCTCTTTACTCTGATGTCCAAAGTCATCATCACCAACCTGTTATTAAAATAAATGTTGATAATAGAAATATTTAAACATTTACACAATCTTATTACATATTCATTTGGTTTAACTAATATACATTCTTAGTGCAAACAAATTTTAACTACCAAAGCAAGGTCACTGAAATTAAAATCATGATCTTGATTCTGTTACTTGTTTTTTAATGAACTATCTTTACTTTAGTGACACTGAAGCAAACACCATTTACTGTTTAATATTCAGAAGAAATGTGCTCAAATATAACAGATTAACAACTATTTCATCTAATCTCAACTTAATCTCTTTCAATGTTAAAGTTCCTACCATACCTAAGGGCAAAATAAAAGGGTTGAGTATGTTATATTGAAACAATTTGAAATATGCAAATGTGAAAGTCATGTGACAACCACATCAGATATAAAGATCCATGTTGGAAGATCATGTAATTTAATGACACCAAAAATTGATTGCTTTTGGGAAGGGTATGTAACATCATTTTCTAACACAAGATATTCATATATTCAGATAAGAAAGATGTCTTCACATTGGAGATTTATAATTTCCAACATGGGGAAAACAATGGAATATATATCAACTTGGAGCACCGAGACCATTTAAAAATAGACCTGCAACAAGTTGTAATCATGCAACATCTTTTAAAAGGTGAGAATCCACAAACAAATTTATTAGATAACAGATCCCAAACTGTGATCCTTGGACCTCTAAATGCTGACCCAACATGTTAGTTCTTTGGAAAGGGGTCAATTAAAAGGGAAAGTTTTTAAATCCCTCTATTAATACAAGTAAACCTTATGCTAGAAGATTTAACAACATTAGCTATATGTTTTGTTTTATCACACAGAACATCTCATGTTTTTCCTAATATCACTACAAGATTCTATAGTATTTACTTGTTAATTCTATACACAGCTATTGTAACTTCTATTCAGTTCAATATTGAGAAACTTCTCCATGATAACTAACTTTAATTCAAACCATAAACACATTTAACTTAAGCCATATTCCACACAACACTCCTTAATAAAGATCTCACAAACTCACTGGTTTTCATTCAGATAAAAATGACAATGAACTCAAAACTAATGACATTCAGCCAGCTAAGGTCAGATCCACTTTTTAACCTCTAAAATGATAATTATCCTTTGGACAATTGTTAGTAAATCAGTAAACACATATTTAATTTACCTTTCCAATCATTGCTGTAGATGTCCCAAGCCTTGATGCCATAATACACTGATTAGCTGCTTTTCCTCCATAACCTTTGACAAAGTTTGTTCCTATTAGTGTTTCACCTGGCTTTGGAAATCTTTCGCTATAGCTATACACAAGTATATTTAAAACAATTTATTTAATCACAACATTGCACTAACTCAATTAACAATTCAGTTTCATAAAATAAAATAAAAAATTTACTTCTGGTTACAAATTAAATCTAAAACATTTAATAACTGCTTGTAAAATACAGATAACTCTTATGTTAGCATAAACAATATACCAGACATTTATGCTTATCTCTAAAGACTGGAGGGCTAAAACTAACGATAATTATATACAATATACAGCACATAACACCTAAGTTGAAAAAGCTTGATCCCTTTCACAGTAAAAAGCTAACAATAGTTATATACAATATACAGTGTATAATATCTAAGTTGGGAAAGCATGATACCTTTCATGGTAAAAGGTGTAATTAGATATCACATTGTGTCTGATGAAGATTTTATTTTACTTTATTTTTAACTACTCTGTAAAAATAATGTAGGAAATCAATTCAACTGCATTTTCTTTATGCACAGCTATCAGTGATGCCTTTCAATCAACACCAGAGCTCATCAGGTTGGATAGATAACTTTCAATACACAAAGTCTATTTTTGTGGTGTCAGGGTTCTAAGTATATGTATGGGTGTTAAGGATTCTTCTACAGTAGGTGTCTGTGACTTGTTGATGGTAAATTAGAACAATAAATGGACAGCACGCACTCCACTTGTTTTAAAATAATATATTCAAAACATGATAAATTATGTACAAAACTTATTTACACTATGGAAATCACAGTTGTATCTTAAACCCTATACAGTTCTCTTCTTTTTTGTCAAAAGTCCACTTAAGCTGATTCAATTACTGTAGAATGTAGTTGACAAGCCAAATTATTTTTCTCTACTGTTAACACAATAGTATCAGTAAATAATTCACCTAAGCTACCTCTTGAGTTACCACAGTTGTCTTCTGAACTTCAAATAATTGTCTTTTTTTTCATCAAAGTCCACAGATGCAGGTTCAATTAGTTTAAAACACCCTTTGAGAAGGCAAATTATTTTCCTCATCCCTATTTTGGGTGTTTAAAATCAGTGACCCTAAATGCTATTTATAGCAATCCTTGATAGTATAGTGACTGACATAAGTAATATATCATCTGTTACCCTAAAAGGTACAATATTCTAAAACATAAAAATAATCTTATTGGGAAGAAGTACTGTTTTTCTTTAGCTAATACAAAGTGAAAGGTTTGAATAATTCACCATACAAAGGCACCACCAAAGAAAAATAAATCACTTAGCACATGTAATATGATTTTAGCTACAATTTAGCTTGCTGGTAGCTTATAAAGCAGGCCAAGTATATTGTACTGTTACATGAATATCATCTAAAGACTTATTATCTGTCACTTCTTATTTTGAAAGTTAACATTTTCCTCTATCAAAAATGTATTTCTGATAATACTTACCTCTTCTCACATTATAGCTTTATACCAACGAAAGTTCCTCTTCTCTGCCCATCTAAGCATTGGTATGAAACTTACATTGCTTGCTCCAGCCTTTATACCCCACAATGTTACTTATGGCAAGTTAAATCTTGTGATTCTCTCCATCTACATCAAGGGGCTCCCTATCTCAGATCTGTATATAAGCTCCCCATTATTACTTCCAATTCACTTTTTTAACTGTTCACAATAGCAATCCTGATCACCAGCAATAGTGAGAATGAAGGGTGAGGGAGTGTGAGAGAGGTATTATCAAAAATACCTTTTGATATAGAAAAATGTTAACTTCTGAAACACACTTACCTCTTCTCACACCAGAGCTATAATCCCACACTGACAAGGTGGAAGGACTGGTGAGGACAAGATCCACACAAAGTACCTGCATAGAAAGGAGGTGTGCAAAAATGAGATATAGTAGAAGCACACTAGTGGGGTTTGCGTTACTTCTGGAACAGGTATGCTCTTTGCCCGGACAACGTGAAATCTAATACCTAGACAGTAAAGGCTGACTGGCCACAGAGAAAAAAATACAGTGAAAAGAAAACATAAATCTAGGGTCAACTATACCATAGAAACTGGCCTGCACCACCAATACCAGACACATCCGGTCACAATCAGTCAGCCAGCTGATGTACAGATCTCTCAAACTTGATGACATATTGTCCATAACTCACAAGAGGCATCCAGGCAGATCAAGTTCCATTGGAATTATAGGGCTGTGGAACCCAACCCATCAAAATGACAGAGGATATGTGACACTGTAGGATCTCAATGGAGACACAAACGGTGATGTGAACCCCAAAACTCTTCAGTGTACACAACATAACATCAGAAAGACTGAACTGGGCATAAAAGATGATCCAGATCTGAGTGGTCATATAAATAAGAAATGAAGGGAAGATAAATAGGAGAGAATACCTAATCCCATTCTCAAGCTGCTGAAATATTGGGTATAAAGGACCAGTCTGGATACAACAAAACATAAGTGAAATGGTAAAGGTCCTGTGAATACGAATCACAAACACATCTGAATGTCAATGTCCATCAGCCAACAACAAAAGAAAATAAGTCTTAAGAGAAAGGTGATATAAAGAACATGATTCCAAATATTCAAAGGGTGAACAAGATAAGGCATGGAGAACCACAGTGTGATTCCAATTAGGAACCTGGAAAGGACGTTGAGGATGGATAACTGAAAAAGTTTTCAGAAAAATGAACAAAACCGGGGACTCAAAAACTTTGTCTCCTAGTAAAAACAAAAAGTAGCAGACAAAGTTGCCTTATACAGAGAAACAGACGAAGGCGGCAAACATTTGTTGAAGAACCATATCAACAATTGAGAAACATGTGGCACAGTAGACGAGAAGAATTAAAACCATGTCTGAGAGACCACTGATGATAAGTAAACCATTGCAATTGTCAGATATAAAAGACTGTTTAGTGTAGGTAATATTATTAATTAATTAATTTTGTGTTTATAATTCATTGATGTTGAGGCTATAGAGATTTCTAGAAGGTCTAAGTGATAGACGTATAAATAGCTGAGACCAGATGAGTGGAAAAAGAGAGAAAGAGAGTAAAAAGCAAAGTCATGGGAAAGAGAAGTTTGATGAGAGAAAAGTTAGAAAATGCAAAGTTAGCTGTCATAGGAGTGAAAATCCTAACGGTTGATATGTTAGAATGAGATTAATAGTTTGAAAAATATAAGGAGAATAATTTATCTTGTCAAAGGGTGTTATAACCTAATTGAACCCACCTGATGATTTAGGTTATTTAGTGAAATAGGCAAATAAATGGCAGATGACCTTCAATTACAATAAATGCAAGGTAATTAATGTGGAATATCATAATTTGAATTATGAAAATAAATTTCATTGGAATAACCTTAGCAGTTTTTAAAAGAAAAAAGGTCTTGGTGTTCTAGTTGTTCAGTCTCTTTAGCCATCCAAACAATATGCAGCTGCTAGTGGCAGCCCAAATAGGATTTTAGGTTGTATCTACAGAAATATTGAATACAAGTTTAAAGAGGTTATAATTGCATTGCATAGGTCATTGGTTAGATCACCTTTGTAGTACTGTGTTCAATCTTTGGCTCCTTACCTTAAAAAGGACATTAAATTTTCAGAAACGTTTCAGAGGAGGATTATTAGAATGGTGTCTTAGATGGAGGGGTTGTCTTACAAGAAGAGGTAAAGATCTCAGAAATTGTTTTCTCTTGAAAAAAGAAGAGTTAGAAGGGATCTGATTGAGGTGTTCAAGATTGTAAAGGGAATTGATAGTGTTGATGCATCATCTTTTTCACTCTTAATGGTGAGTACAGTAGGACTAAGGGACAAGTATAAATTTTAGCAAGGCAAGATGGAATTCATCTTCAACTAACACAGTCTTATTTGTCTAACAGGTTGATTGGCCTTTGCGATGGGTTGCCTTCATATGTAGCAGATGCAATTAATTTAAGGGAAGGCTTACTAAATATTAGAACAGCAAGGCTTGGCTTTGAATGTTTTTCGTTTTAAAGTTTTGTTTAGTGGATGGGATAACCTAGGTGGACCAACAGATAACTTGCTGTCCTTAGATTATATGTAAAAAAAATATAAATACAATACTTCTTAATATGCTAGTTGTTTTAGAGTTTGTAGTTTTGAAGTTATATAATTTTTGAAAGGTTTGTAAAATTAAGAACACACTATAGTAAATAAATATTGCTTTCTTTTGTAGACTATACATACATAATCTATAGGTATAATTCTGTCAAAGTATTTATAGTTATACAGTAAAAATTTGACTGCCACCAACAATGAAATAAAACATCATGACAAATGTTAAACTTGTTTTGTTTTAAGGGTATAATACTGATTTCGAAACACAAGCCTGAAATTACACTATAAATATGATGATGATGAGGCATCATAATGTAAAAAAAAACGATTGAAATTTACCACTTGACAATTGTGCTTACCTTGTGTGAAAATGGATGACAAAATAAACAAACTACACATATATTTATATTCACCTTCAAAATTTAAATTAACTAGATTTGTCTTTGAGGTGTTTAAACAGAGTACAGTGCAAAACTTTTAATAATTGTAGAAAAAATAACTTATAACTTAGTATTATAACTTATAAATTATATGGATAATGGAATAAGAGAGTAAACGTTCTCTATTTACGTGTATGACAAATATTTAAAAATGTATTATTATAGCCATGTGACTAAAATTAAATGTATCAAGCAATGGATAAACGTAAATGTCACGCCGCGTCTTTTACATTACTTCGGTCATCGATATTGGTCATGAACATGGTGAAGGCTGACGTACAAGAAAATACTTTTAATATTTCACACTTATTTTCGTGTGGAGGGAAAATCCAATATTTCCCTTTTGTTCCCAAGGTAACATAATACACAATTCAATTATTTTTATAAACCTTTTCTAATTTGATACTTCACCTTATCAGGCTTATGAAACCTGGTTGTATTTGCAATTAAAAAGAATGCTGCTATTAATATTATTACTATTAGCGTTAATTAATTAAGTAATTTGATGATTTCCGATATAAAATGTATAAAGTGCAAAGTTAACTATTTTAAGCTGTACTATTGAAACAAAAACAGTGTGTGAAATTTAAAAAAGAATGAGAAATGATGAATTATGTTTCCATAAGAAAACGAGTATACTGTATTGAATGTCTGTTTATATACCGTATTTTTCGGAATATAAGACGCATCCTTATTTTGAAGACAAAGTTTTGTGGGAAAAAAGCTACCGTCGCATTTGAAAGATTTTTATTGAATAAAAATTCAATTTGATACTTTAAAAATTAGTATATATTGTTCTAAACACAAAATAGCTCAAAACATCAAAATAAGAAAATACCGTATATCAAAAAAAGGTTTCCAAACTAAATAACAGTACAGTGAAAGCAATGAAGATTTTGTAGGTTTTGAACACTGTAATTTACTTTTTTTATTATTTAGGGAGAATTATAAATAGTTGTGTTTTTAAAAGAAAAACTACTATTGTTATAAATAACACATTCAATTGAACTAAACTATGCATGCCTATTTAAATATATTTACACATGGCTTGTGTATATCGTATATATATTATTCATACCTTCGGTGTATAGGACGCAAGCAGATTTTTACATCAAATTTTGGGGTAAAAAAGTGCGTCTTATGGACCGAAAAATACGGTAACGATATCGATTACATAATTAAAGCTTCTTTCATAATCATTTCAAATAATTGCTTTACAATATGATTTGTTACCTTTGTTGTCAGTCCTCTTCTAAAATTATCGGCAAAAGTAAATAAATAAATGTTTTAGAAGATTTGTATTAAATAACGAAGAGTCGTCGAAATGCAACAAACACCACACGTTTTTGTTAAGTAGACTTAATTAGAGGAAGCTTTCTGGTGCTACTAGTTGTATATAAAACGCATGGAATTAGGCTAGTTTAGCATAGACAGCCTTACAGGTCGAGGTTGGCCATAACTTATTTGAGACTTGCAATCTCATACATAAACCTGGCAACATAGCTTAGCAACATGTCCAACGAACTGGTTGGTATAATGATTTAGTACACTATAAGCTTGTACGAAACTGATGCAACTGTGAAGCAACACACCAGGTATAATATGATTGTAAACCCTACACAACACTGATACATGCTTAATAACGCACCTGACAAGACTGTCGAGAAACGTCAGAACCTGATATACTTGTCTACTAGTACGCTGAAACTTACAGTATTAGTTTCCCAACAACCTACCAGTTATGTGTATTAGCTCTATACTTTTCTTCTACCACATTAGGTAAACGATTCACTAAATGTACACTAAGCCAACAATTGCCTAGCACCGTACCTTATAAACTTAAATCTAACATTTCAAAAACATACCAAGATGTCAACTTACAAATTACTAAAACTAATACAATAATTAACTTAAGCGAAAATGGAAAAGTACGTGGACATTACTTACTACAACATACACTTGTTGACTTTATAACTGGTTCAGGATGTTGAGACAAAATATTTCCATTCAAAGTGGTGGTTGACGTGCTGTTTGTCTGAATAAATCAAGATAATTTATTTTGTAGCCTACGAGTTCCTAGACGTGATTTATTAAGACACGTGTATTTTTAGCTTCAATGACATTATAAAAAGAAAGGTAATTGAATAGAAAAAGTCAAGACTTTACAAAACCATGATTATAGTTTTATTCTCCGGGAACTAAAGACCAAAAATGACTTCTGTTCACTAGCAAAGGTTTGAGTGTATCAGTATCGATCTTGTAAATTATTGCACAGGTGGCAATACAGTACATAAGATGGCCAGATGTCATGTTTAGCTAACGTAAGTGAAAAGATTGCGACTGTTTTTGTGACCGTTTGGCAAATATATATTGAAAATAAATATTGAAATATGTGGGTAAGATATATCTTATCATATATGTTCCATGTTTATCCGTTAGAACTGTTAGTGATATGTGTTACTCCATGAATTGAATACTATATGACACATCTTTTCCCCAAGTTTCCTTTAATATCTACCTTGGAGACAACATTAATCAATCTAACTAGAAGATATTTTATTAGCAATGGGTGGAATCCCACAAAGAGCGCCCTATTAAAACTCCCAAACACAGAAAAGAAGTCAGCATACGTCATTGATTTACTGGCACTCGTACAAATGATAAACAAGGGAACAAAGGTGGTATTTACTAATCTCTGTAATTCAACAGCAAACGCTTTGTAGATTTAAGCCTACAGATAAGACCCATAGTTTGCCTAAAAAATATAGCATTTTTGAGTTAAAGTTAGAGGAAAGGATATACGAAGTCGGTGGAAATTCAGTTCAAAAGAAGAGCCACAAAATTACCAGCAAGTACGAAGCATTTTCTCTGAAGTATCAAACGTAAGAATGACTGATTGGAGAACAGGAATTCTAGAGAAGCTCACAGCTTCCCAGGTAATTTATCTTGGTAGTATGATGATAAATTCATCATTATTACAGGTACAGGCCAAAAGATGGTGCCATCATTTTAATCTGACCATAAAGTAGGCGACAGTTGAACCTTCGTCCACTGGAACACTTTTCACATTCTTTCACTAGAAACAAACGTCTGATCATATTCTCTCCAGACACAAATGTTACAGTTTTATGCTGTGTCCACTTTGTTGCCTTGAAAGTGGATGAACTTTGGTTTCACACATTAGGAAGCTCATTCCTATACACAGCACAATAGCTAACCTTGTTTTAAAGCTGTGTAATCTGCTGTCGGCCCTACATACAGTTTCTGGAGGTGTCACCACAAACATTATATCAGGCACAGAAAATAAGAAGCATTTTATGTACTGCAAAGCAATTTTAACTCGGAAGAAAACTTGAGTTATTCTTTATTATATCCATCTAGAATCGCTGACGGAAATAGCCAAATGACTTGTTGTTGTTTTATGGTGAAAGGTGATCTGACTAAATTTCTCCCCATGGAAATAGCCAAATGGCTTGTTTGTTTGTTTTAGGGTGAAAGGTGATCTGACTAAATTTCTCCCCATGGAAATAGCCAAATGACTTGTTTGTTTGTTTTATGGTGAAAGGTGATCTGACTAAATTTCTCCCCATGGAAATAGCCAAATGACTTGTTTGTTTGTTTTATGGTGAAAGGTGATCTGACTAAATTTCTCCCCATGGAAATAGCCAGATGACTTGTTTGTTTGTTTTATGGTGAAAGGTGATCTGACTAAATTTCTCCCCATGGAAATAGCCAAATGACTTGTTTGTTTGTTTTATGGTGAAAGGTGATCTGACTAAATTTCTCCCCATGGAAATAGCCAGATGACTTGTTTATTTGTTTTATGGTGAAAGGTGATCTGACTAAATTTCTCCCCATGGAAATAGCCAGATGACTTGTTTGTTTGTTTTAGGGTGAAAGGTGATCTGACTAAATTTCTCCCCACTATAAACTATTCACGAAGGAGAAAAACTTGTACAGTAGCAAACTCCCTCTATCTGATGACTTTGTCATTCAACACATCAAATGAACGAGTTATCAATGCTACATATAGAAATCTGCTAGGATGCAATGCCTCAACGTCTGTTGCCTGTTTGGAATGGGTGGTTTATTGATGACCAGGAAAATCCGGTACCAAAGCTTATGTTAAAACAACGAGTTTCAAATACTATCTTTGAGCTTGTAGTTTGTGGCTCTCTTATTTTTCAGCTTATTCAGAATACACACTTTCCGAAATATTTGCACTTTACCTAAGATTTATATTAGAGAGTCGGTAAGGATGGCCAAGGTACTCAATAGGCATAATACAAATATGCACACTAAAACGTCAACGATGACAGAGAGTTTTACTTTAAAAGATGATTGTCACTCACTTTCGTTTGGTTCTCTCTTAGGTACAGGGTGAAACAGGAATTGCCAGTCAGTAATAGATGAACATTAGATGACTGTAACATGTAGAATACTCAATGTTTTGTGCACTATACAATCAGTGCTTTAGGGGAGCCAACCCCCTTATTATGTAAGAAGTAAAGGAGTAAAAAAAGATCAATACACACGATATTACATTTTATTACATACATACATTCATAGAATACACTGACTTACAGTCAGGGAAAAAATGTCACAAATCAAGTAATAAAAAATATTTCGTAAATGTGAAATGATGTAGGGATGGCAGTGCCAAAAAGAATACAAACAAGAACATAGGGATGATACAGCTATACATAGATCATCAGCTGTATAGGTTAAGTCATCGTGATTTAACTTGCTTCCGATGACTGTTATTATGTAAATATTTTTGTTTAAGTATATCACTACTAATACGCACTGTCCACCAAAAACTTTAAAAATTAATTACAATTGTAGAAGTTTTTAATAAATGTTACCCATAACCGTCAAAAGAGGGCATTGGAAGGTCAGGATCTAACTATTTTATAATCTTAAATGACTTCTAACATTGTATGAAACTTGTTTAATTATACTATAAAACTTACTGAGTCTATCTTTTAGAATCTGATGTAGTTATATCTGTTCTTAAACGTTTTACATTTGTAATAACAAAATTTTACTTATTTTACTATTATTACCTCATTTTTCTATTGTAATTTTTTTAACGCTGTTGAATACCGTGCAATTTTTACATCAGCATATAAAAGGTACACCTATCAAATTGATATCAGGATGTATGGCAACGCAAAACGCGCACAAATAATCAAATCAGTTGAAAATTAAATGAGCTAAGCTTCGGTCATTCATTTCATTACTAGGCGTTTTGAATCACTTAAAAATAGTGCCACGATCACAACTTAAATATTTTATCAAAGGTTTAATAGATTCCGAAAAAATCTAGAAAATGCTCAGTTACGTAACTCACCAATTCGATCACAGATTCTGTCTTGGCTACTACAGGTTTCATTATTATTTGGTTTGGAAAAGGTTCGGGTACATGACTATGACCATGGTTATCCTGTTTGGAGAGAAAGAATAATTTTGAAACACCACATTAAAATGATGCTTCGGATGTTTTGTTTTGGAATGAATCCAGCTTGGCTCCCCTCACAAAATTATCTGATTCCTTCCTCTCAATATTGTCAGCTTCTTCTTAAAGCAGAATGATTTGAAGTCACTGTAGTGAATTAAGCATCTTTTGGCTTTCTCTAGAATATTAAAATAATTGTTTGTTTGTTTGAAGTCAAGCACAAAGCTACACAAGCTCTGCCTACCAAGGGTATCAAAATCCGGTTCCTAGCGTTGTAAGTCCGCAGACATACCGCTGTGCCACTGGGGGTTTATTAAAATAATAAATAATGAATTTCCTTTGGCAGCAAAACCATTGTTATGATTTACTGGGATTAGTAAACAAAAACATACAAAGATCCCCGAACATGCTAAAACATGTGGTTTTAGCTCATTCTATAAGCACAGTTAAATTTTAGCTAAAAAGTACAGATAATTTAACAAGTTAATCAGTTTCATAAGTATGTCAAAGGTCATTAAGATAGACCAAAATTTTCTCAAGTTATTACATAGCATTTTTTTAACTCATCATATCTAGTTTTCTGTAGTTTCCCAAACAAATAGTAAACAAATTGAATATGAATATTTATATAATTGTTGGGTCTTTCAAAGAAACTAACTTAGAAACTCAACACGGGGAAAAAAGGCAAAAACAAAAAAGCAACAAAACCTATTCCAAGACTACTAAACCCGGCCTTAAAGTCTATTCCACGACCATCTCATTGACGCATCACAAATCCCTTCCAAAATCAGAAAACAACGGGCAAATCCTGTTTTAATACTGTTTTAATTCTGGTAACTTAACCAATTTTAACTGTTGTAACAAGTTTGAAGACGACAGGAAAACTGCTTCAAACAACAACCATAGGGCGTAAATTGATGTAGTCTTAATACAGAGATAAAAAAAACCTATTTCCCTTTCCATCTCCATTGTCTCTCAGTGGCTCAGCGATATGTCTACAGGCTACCAACGCTAAAAATCAGGTTTCGATACCTGTGGTGTGAAAAAAAAGCACAGCCCATTCTGTAGCTTTGGACTTAACAAGAATCAACCCAAAATTTAAATCCTTAGAAGAGATTTTGAATAATCTTAATAAAAACATACTGCACTGGCCTGACCACATAAAGTGAAGTGATCTTTTTAAAACATACTTCACTGGACTCACAACATAAAGTGAAGTGATCTTTTTGTAGTCGGCAGAAAAAAAAATTAAATTTGAACATTTTGATAAAAGGATATTTAAGCGTATTTTATATAATAGTCATCTAGGTTTCGTTCTCTCAAGTAAGTTAATTGTACTAGTTCCTGTTGTGTAGTTTTCCTGATGTGAGTTGGTTTGTTTCAGGTTCTGTTGACAGAGTTGGACTGGTTTGGTTGTTTTCCCTCATGCTAGTTGGTCGTACTCTAGGTTCTTTGTCTGAGTTAATTTGGTTTCATGTAGTTTTCCTGGTGCAAGTTTGTTGTTCTGTAGGTTCTCTGGTTTGAACTGAGCTGATTGTTGTATTTTTTTTTCTGGTGCGGGTTGGTCGGGCTGTAGAATGTATTGTGCGAGTTGAAATGACTTAGTCTAATTTTCTGATGTGGACTGGTCATACTGTAGGTTATATTGTCCGATTTTATCTGATTTTATGTAGATTTTCTGAGGCGTATAGATTCTATTGTCACAGAGTTGAGCTGGTGTTGTGTGGTTTTTCTAATGTAGATTAGTTGCTTATGTTAAGTTCTCTTGAAATGGAAAATGAAATATATGTTTTTGTTAGCTATGTGAGCATAGTGTAATAAACTTTTGAAATCGAGATGTATTTTATGTGCTTTGTTATCGTACAGTTGCGTTGCGGTTCACGTCCTAAGAAGTACGGTTCTCTCAGTTCCTTATGTAAGCTGGTCTTTACATGTCTCTTATTACTTTATAATGTTAGTAATCGTTATACAGCTTTTGTGTCCTGAACTAAACTGTTATTCACATGGACTTTATTGTAGGCTAGTGTGTATTACATGGTTTTAACTAATCATCATATTACTTTTGTGTCCTGAACTAAACTGTTATTCACATGGACTTTATTGTAGGCTAGTGTGTATTACATGGTTTTAACTAATCATCATATTACTTTTGTGTCCTGAACTAAACTGTTATTCACATGGACTTTATTGTAGGCTAGTGTGTATTACATGATTTTAACTAATCATCATATTACTTTTGTGTCCTGGGATTGTCATAGAGTAGGATGTTGGCCAGTCATTGTATAGTCTGTTCCCTGACGCCAGCTGGTATCTGCGTGGATTGTGCTGTGGCATGCTAAATAATTGTTGTATGATTTGTTTCCCGATGTCATAGAGTAGGATGTTGGCCAATCATTGTATAGTCTGTTCCCTGACGCCAGCTGGTATCTGCGTGAATTGGGTTGTAGGAAGCTAAATAATTGTTGTATGATTTGTTTCCCGATGTCATAGAGTAGGATGTTGGCCA
>NW_013665620.1:838905-841911 GCF_000517525.1 Limulus polyphemus
GCTAAAACAGCTAGTCCGAATGTAAGTTTAAAAACAACCAATGAAAATTACTTTTTAAAAGGTTTGTAACGAAAGGAGTAAGCAGGCCTCACAAGATCCCGGTGATTAAGGGCTGCTAAAGATTTAATTATTATGTGATTATTCAATGTTTTTAAGGATGTAAACAAATGGTCTGGCATGACGACACTTGGTGGTTGCCAACATGTTTCACAGCGATATGTCTGCGGACTTACAACGCTAGAAACCGGGTTTTGATACCCGTGGTGGCCAGAGCACAGATAGCTCATTGTGCTTAATTACAAACAAACATGTTTACAACTTTGAAAGATCGATTATTCTAACTCGCGTATAAATAAATCGAGAAGTAAGTACTTCTTTTACTTTTATATATTTTTGGAGTTGAAGTTAAATTACCACCGGTCTCCTCCTCATTTTTGACTGTGTGCTGCAAACCAATGTGGACCGCATACTTCTGTGTAAGTTCAAATGTAATGAGTACCAGAATCTCAGAAATATACTAAGAGCATTGCAGATGCAAATGTTACAAGTAGCATAATATCACAGAGACAATGAAAACATTGGTTTCAACAATGTGGATATCTGATATGAATTAACTCCTAATTATAAACTTTATTAGCAACGTTTTAACTAAATCTAAATTGTTGGTTTGCCTGTACCTGTTCTAAGAATAATACTGAAGAGATTGTAATGTCAAAATCAGCTTTCTTGACTTGAAAACCACCTATTTTGATAATTTGAGCTTTTTTGTGACTTCGAGAACCCGAGATAATGACGTCTGACCATGGACGTCAGCCATCTTGGACTTTGGTATTCTACATGTATAACAGAGGGCTTCTAGCCTAAAAGTAGCAATTAGGACCCAAAAGAGCTTCACACAAAATTGAGTGCTTTTATCCAATGGGTAACAGTAATGTCGCTAAGACAAATGACTATCGATACGTTACTGATATTCATTGTACTTCAGAAGACACACATGCATATCTGTTCTAAATTATAACATATTCTCCTGTTTCATTTTCTAAGCTGTTTTGCAAATATATTTGAGCTCACTAAAAACGTACTAACCGTTTAATAATTATTAAGCACAAAGCCACACAATGAGATATCTGTACTCTACTCACCACGAGTATCGAAACCCGACTTTTAACATCGCAAGTTTGCAGACCTGCCTCTGAGCCACTGGTGGGGTGGGGAATACATGTATGAGCCGAATATTTATACATGAAGGTATTATTAATCTTAGAATTACGGGTTGAGCTCACGTGGACATTATCGGATTTTTAAAACATTTTTAAGACTGATATATAAACAAGATTACGATACTTATGATATACAACATTGTTTATTGACAAAAAGGGGACATGGATAAACGTTTCGGAATTCTATCAGATTCCATCTTCAGTATCCAAAGCAGAATAAAATGAATTTACATCAGTCTTTATACATTTTCAAAGTGTAATCTTGTTTATAATCAAACTTCGTTTTCCTTCGAACACATCGATTGCTAATATATATATATATATATTATTCATACCCTCGGTGTATAGCACGCAAGCAGATTTTGACATCAAATTTTGGGGTAAAAAGTCCGGCTTATACACCGAAAAATACGGTATTCAACACTTACGCTTTTAAAGTTCAAACTGACTGCGATTTTTTACCTAGTGAAAACATAGCTTCCATTATTACTTAAGTTAGAGCTTTAGTCTGTGCTAAGTTATAGTTACACACACAAGTAAAATTTTAAAAATGAAGACTGTTACATACCAACCTCATTAAATCTCTGACGCATCCTCCTATTGCAACAATGACGGGGGCCTCTGGGAACTGTGCCATTCTTCGTTCAGCGAGAACTTTCAGTTTCATTCAAAGTCAAACTAAAGTATAATTTTGTATTTTACAATCTTATACATATATGTTATAGTTGAATATTTTAATTTGTATCGTGACTTATAGTAATGATGTACTTTAAAGCGTATGTTTTTTAATTTTATCTTCTAAACGAAAATTCAATATAAAATATTGTACGTGGATCAAACACACATAAATTTATATTACCATTGACGATCTCTCAAAGATCAATCATTAAAATACTCGTGATCATTCTGTCTTATCATTCTACACCTCACTTCTAACACACATCACGTGAAAAGAAAAAAATACGGTACACGTAGCGTCATCTATTATTAACGATAAAAATATGAATTAACCTCGTTTAGAACAAAAACTGTTAAGAACAAAAGAAAGTGTATGTAATTGTGGGCATTGGCTTTTAACTGATTATTCATTAAAATTAAATAAGTTGAAAGACGAATGCTGGTAATTTAAAATAGGCGTGAAAAATAGATGGATTATTGTATCATATAAACAAAAGCATAGACTCGCAAAACATTTGTAATTAGTATCTCTATTTCAAGAATTCTTCTTCATATACAGGATTTCTTGAATAATATAAAAGAACTGTTATTCCAGACACCGAAATCTATAAGTCCATTTGTCTTACGCCTTTATTAAGTACGGCTTATATTTGATAAAGAAATAAATTGATAAATTAACACCGTAACTTGTGTAATTTGTTTTTTTTGTTTTTTGTTTTTTGCTTTTATTTACTTAGGAATAATCTTCATCGCACTTAATACTATCAATAGATAAACTTATAATGTTATTCTACGACCTTACATTAGACTTTTTTAAAACTTTGATAAGCTTTTAACATGTTGTACAAAATATTTACTAAAGTATGTTTACAACAGTTGAAATGAAGTACGCGCGCATCATCAGTACAGACAAAATCTGAGTGATATTATAATAAATAAATGGTTGGTCAGCGGTAAGTTTAGGGACTTGAAATGTTAAAATCTGGGGATCGATTCTCCGTGGATATCAAATTATGTTCTTCTTTCTTTAGTTTTTTATTCCCATCAAGATAGGACTTGCTTTTGCAAAAATTAAATTCGGTTATTTGAAAAAGAAACATTTCTGAAC
>NW_013665620.1:842911-849989 GCF_000517525.1 Limulus polyphemus
CGATTCCGCGTGCGGGAAGTACCCACTAATGAGAAAAATGTAAAATCTGACATATTTTTGGTCTAGAAAATTGCATTTGTTACCAATCAGAAGGCTTTCGGCGTATTACACTTTTTTTACCAATCACAAACAACGTAACAAAATTCTGCAATGACAACAAAGCTTTGTAAACACTGATATTCACGATTAGCGTAAAATGAAATGTTTTACTCATAGTCGGAGAATTCCAAGTGAAATCAAACCTTTTGAAGAACAAACATAATGAAAATTCTTAAGAAGTAAACACAGGTGAAAAGACTTAACCGGGCATTAGTCTGAACTTGCAAGGAATTTCACAGAAAAATGTGATGAAGTTGTCGACACCGAAACGAACACTGGGGAATCAAACATTAAGCCTATGCTATTTCAAAACAGACGCGTGTACTTGCTTCAAAGGAGAAATGAAGAAATAGAAGGTATATTTAAATTGGTTAAAGAGGTAAATTTAACGTTATATTTGGTAACATATTTCATCTGTAAGTTTACAGGCCTAGTCTAGTCTGCCCGCCAAGATTAAAGTACGGAGGTGACCTTACCCTGTTGTGTAGTCCAGGCCTCGTTCATGAAGTGCTGCTCTACAGCAAGCTTTACAGGAGTAATGGTAGTTGATTTGAAAATGAACAAGGCCTTTCAGTCTCTTGGTACAGGGGCTCATTTAGCCCTTCATATCCTAACTATTTTCTGGAAATTAATTGCAATTTTATTCAAAGTACTGCAGTACATAAGTTTACAGGCAGAAATTATAATGTATTGCAGTCAAAATGCTTTTTCATGGTTGGATTTCACATAAGGTTTTCAAAGATGAATTATTTCATTTTGTTCCAGATGCTGAGTTGCCGAGAATAACCCTTGACATTGAGCCTGTTGCTAAGAGGCCCGTGCTGCTTCCTTCAAGTACAGGGGTTGACCAAAGATACCAATCAAAAAGTAGTCATGTTCTTCTCCAGATATATGTAATTTGTCGGCGTGACAAATACACAACTAACAATTTCACTCGAAAAATACTCAGAAAGCCTTTGGGTGGGTCGAGAATGTTTAGGGGTCCCGCCCCTTTGTGGATAACACTGGTAATGAACTGATCTTTACCTGATGAATGTCACGGATGAATTAACGAGAAGCCGAAAAGGTTTGTATATATATTTTTCATAACAAAGACTAACAATGAAATGATTTGTTGGAAAATTACTCATCATAATTGTTATAACAGTAGCGCATGAAGAGGATGTTATACTTCACCGTAGGGAAAGAGATGGGGGCAGAATTGATAATTGTCTGTTCATCAACAGAGATAATACAATTCAAACCTCACTCAGAATAAGCAAAGGCAACTTACCCCCCCCCCCTCCTGTCATTTACCGTTGTTGAGCCAAGACCCCCTCTCTATGTAGTCTGAAGAGCGAACATTAGAACAAACACAGGTAACAAACTATCTATTGGTTTAATGTATATGGCTATTGTTACCAATCAGATGGGATATATCAAAGGCTTTAGGCGTGTTACACTTTTTTTTACCAATTAGAAACAGCGTAACAAAATTCTGCAATGACAACATAGTCGTCAAACTATATATAGCAGATACGCTCAAGAAGTAAACACAGGTGACAAGACTTGACCGGGCATCAGTCTGAACTTGCAAGGAATTTCACAGAAAAATGTGATGAAGTTATCGACACCGAAACGAACACTGGTAACAAAGTACTTAACTCCTACTTACCAATTGTGAAATCCAGAGCTATACCATAGAGCTAACCTGTGCCCCCAACCCATTCAGACGACATTAAACTGTATAGCCCTAAACTAACCTATGATAAGCTGTCTGCTGAAGTCGTTTAAAATAGAAATGGTCATATTTTAATTCATGTGCAACATTTGAAAGTGGAATCGGCCGAATTCTTTCAAAGACATACTTCGTCCACATTATGTGCGAATTTCGCCCCCCCCCTCCCGAGATGGATCACGAAAGTCAAGAATTAAGACTTTTTTTGGCTGTATGCCTAATAACCTATAAAACAAACAAACTTAAATCCCCCTAGTTTTTGTATTTTGTATTCGTGTGACAGTTATTAAGGCTATCTGCCACAATACATAATTTTGAACTACTGACTAGAGGAAAGGCAATCAGTCAGCAGCACCTTACCATCTACACTAAGGTATTGATTGTCACTTTCATAACGTACACACAGTTTAAATCCAGGGAATGTTTGTAGTATTGCACGATTTGAAATCCTACTTACCAATTGTGAAATCCAGAGCTATACCTTAGAGCTAACCTGTGCCCCCAACGCATTCAGACGACATTAAACTGTGTTCACTAGTTGACATACAGTTACATCGTAATAATAATTTTTTAAGTGCAAACTAAACAATGGGCTATTTGCGCTGTGCTCGCTGAAAAGTTTCTTTGTTTTGTTTTGAATTTCGCGCAAAGCTACACGAGGGCTATCTGCACTAGCCGTCCCTAATTTAGCAGTGATAGACTAGAGGGAAGGCAGCTAGTCAACACCACTCACCGTCATCTTTTGAGCTTCTCTTTTACCGACCATCACATTATAACGCCCCCACGGCTGAAAAGGGATTCGAATCCGCGACCCTCAGATTGCGAGTCGAGCGCCCTAACCACCAGCCTATGCCAGGCTCCCACAGAAAGGATCGAACCGTAACTTTTATTGTTATAACCTGAGCCACCAGGAGCAGTATTAATGAAGTAATGAATTATTTTTTTATTGTGGTTGCAATATAATACTCGGGTACTGAATGAAAATACAATGAAAGAGAAATACCGTTAATATATTTTAATAACAATGGCTAACCAATTAGCACAATAGTAAAGACATATTAAACTATTTCACAAAAACACTTGCTGATTCAACTCTATCTTGAAATACATTTACAAATTTAACAACCATCTCGTATTTATAATTAGAGTTGAATATACTAGAAAGTAGAAAAATAAAATAAACTTGATGTCACATCTTTAGAATTTTCTAGGCCTATTTTATTAAATCTTTTAATCTTAACATTATAATTGAGACCCGCAGTTCCCTTTACTTAAATTCTAAATTACAATATTAAAAAATATAGCTTATAATAATTTGATATTTTTATTTCTTGATAATGTATTTTGGTTTGTTTGTTAATAAGCACAAAGCTACACAACGAGCTGTTTGTTCTGTGCTTACCGCGAGTATTGAAACCTGGTTTTTAGCAGTGTGACTCTTAAGACTTGCCGCTGAGTCATTGGGGGGCTGCATTTTGGTCAAAGGCATATCTTTAAAACATTTACTATTAGATAAAGATGTCTGGTAAGCATGGTGTCTTAATAAATAAGACAATTAAAATTTGTATTTTAGGCAGTGAGTGGCCAAAAGAAGAAGATAAACTAGACTTTCTCATGGTCAGGGTTCAGGCTAGGCAGTGGCATAGCAAACACCAAAGGAATTGGATAAACGTCATACTCTCCAAATAGGTAAATTTATCCAAGTTTATAGCACGTGATTACACCACTTTTCCAAAATATATTACTGAAGAATTAACGATCCGCTGTTTCAATCTGGAAAATCTAATGTTTTGGGAACATCATTTCGATTGCTGTGGTTGCTTGTTTATCTGTGACCTAACTAAGTATGATTAATTCTTATTTATACACAGGCCCGCCGACAGGGGGGGGGGGGAACTGCCCAGGGGCCCGGGCGAATGAAACCTGGTAAAGCCCGCAAAGCATCTTTCGGCTATTTCTTCATTTAATGATAAAAAACATCGTTTTTGGCTTTTCTTTGCATATAGACGCTTCATACATGAAGAACGACTGAAATAATAATTTGAGTAATAATTAATATGTATTTGTTGCTTTATAGATTTAATAGATATTTGTTGTTACTTTATTAACGTTTTTACGCTTATACTGTGAGGTAAAAACGGCTGCTGCTATGATTTTATCTGGTTTATGAGCTCGTTGCTGTCCTAATTTAGGATCTTCTTTTTAATAAATTCTTGAAAATGTTAAAAAGAGAGAGTGAAAGGGGGCCCGGCATGGATGTTTGCCCCGGGGCCCGTGCTGGCTCTCGACGTTCCTGTTTATACATTTTCCACACACTTTGTAAAAATTAGATTAAGTTGGCAATTTCAAAGAATGTTTAAGAAATACTCATTAAAGTCTGAACTTGAGGGAAAACATTATAGACTTAAACTAAAATCCAAATTTAGAGTAGGTGTCTCTCATAAAATGATAACTAAAATATATAATTTATAAGGCCGAGTAAAAGTGCTCTTACTGCTTTATAATACATGTGTATTTTCAGTTTTTGTTGTTGCTTTTGATGTTATTGTTTCAGTAAAAACGGAGGTAATGTGCTCAATTCAGTAGATGAATAGATAGACAGTGTACATCAATCATGTTTTATTGAAATACTTACGTAACAGCCCTTTTAAATTTGAAAGACAAAATAAGTTTTATTTTGCAGATTACGTATACTTACAGTGTAAAGTATATATTTTTGGGATTTGACCACGCTGATATTAATGTAAGTTTTGTTTCCAATAATAACAAGAAAACGTTTCCGAAAAAATAAAAATGAAGAGCAAATCAATTTAA
Organism: Limulus polyphemus; assembly: GCF_000517525.1. Classification (NCBI taxonomy): domain Eukaryota; kingdom Metazoa; phylum Arthropoda; class Merostomata; order Xiphosura; family Limulidae; genus Limulus; species Limulus polyphemus. Next base: position 847,542 of record NW_013665620.1, read on the forward strand.
AATACATTATCGTTTTACAATAAACTACTAGATGGCGCGACAATGCATATTTTTATTTTGAAAGTTCTAGGCGCGAGTTGCTGTGATTTAGATCTTCACTTTTTTTTACTTAACATTTCTTTTTTACAAAACACTAAAAAAAGACATACACAGGAAGATAATATATATGAAAAGTACAGGATAAGCTGTAATCCTATACTCAAAATGAAGGTTCACAAACTAACTATTAAACGGTGGTGATTATCACCTGTTTTTACGTTGTTTCATTATTCTAAAGTGATTAGACATGCAATATTTTTAGATAATTAGCACATTCGACGAAATGTCATAGTATTTTATTCATATACCTAAATTAATTAAGGATACTATACGGTGAGTTAAAACGGGCTCAAAACCCCATAGAAATTAGCTCATTCGTATAATCACTTTCTCAGAAGTTTACTAATTTAGTTTTCACATTTTGTTGTTACTTTGTTTATTTTTTAATTTCACGCAAAGCTATACTAGCTAGCCGTCCCTAATTTAGCAGTGTAAGACTAGAGGGAAGGCAGCTAGTCATCACCGCCCACCACCAACTCTTGGGCTACTTTTTCACCAACGATTGACCGTCATATTATAACGCCCCTATGGTTGAAAGGGCGAGCATGTTTGATGAGACCGGGATTCGAACCTGAGACCCTCGGATTACGAGTCGAGCTCTCTAACCACCTGACCATGCCAGGCCTTTTTTGTTGTTGTTATAATTATAAACTTTCTACTGTAACATTCTGTTCTTTATTGTTTTGCCGTTAATAAGGCTTCCACACAAGTGTACTTTTTTACATTGAATTCTGTATAGAATGTTTTATGAAAGTGCATGATATTCATTAAGTTGTAAAGATTAAAATTTTGACACCTTAAAAATAAAAATACATTGATATTTTGGTTATTTAATTGTCTATCTTATTTACTATTTCCTATGGTTCATTTTTAGTACCTGTTGCTTTCGTTTTTGTCAATTAAATGAATTCTTATTATTTAAATAGTAGTTACTACCTTCAATAATTAATTCATTAGAAAAAAAGGACCATCTCAAATTTCTGGTGTCATAGGAATATTTTTCTAATATTTACTTCTAAACGCAATATGAATTTTGTTTAAAACATTAAATAGTCAACGTATGATAGGTTTACTTGGCAGCTTCAGTTTACAAATGTGCCAACATTTCTCACGAAGTTGGGACAAGGTCCAGGATGGCGAGACAGATTACACAATCTGATAAACATTTCGATGTGATTATGCAAAGAATATTAAAATAGCTATAGTAACAACAAAGTGTTTAAAACTTTTAAGGCCATCCTAAATAAATTCTGTTTTAAAAGTCAGGTCATAAACTGAAAAACAAAACAAGAAAGAGATTCTGAAACCATGTTTTAATGACATAAAACAACAAAAATGATGCACCTGGTGTATACAAAATAAAAGTATGTAAAATATTCAACATTTACTTCAAATATGAACTTAAAACACAAAAAAAAAACAGAAAATGTTAACTTTTGCTAATACACTTAGTATAATTTTCAAACTTAAATTTTTACCAGCTCCGAAGAGCCTTGCCGTGAACAACGCATTCATTGATTTGTTTTGTTTTTATGAATTTCGCGCAAAACTACACGAGGGCTATCTGCGCTAGCCGTCCATAATTTAGCAGTGTAAGACTAGAGGGAAGGCAGCTAGTCATCACCACCCACCACCAAATCTTGGGCTACTCTTTTACCAACGATTGACCGTCACATTATAACACCCCCACGGTTGAAAGGGCGAGCATGTTTGGTGTGACGGGGATTCGAACCCGCGACCCTCAGATTGCGAGCCGAGTGTCCTAACCACCTGGCCATGCCGGGCACCGCATTCACTGATTTGATTTTGTTTATTTTTCTACTGATAATTAATGAGTAGGGACTAGATCTTAAAACAACGCGGAAATCTTTTTGTGTAGGTTATACATCTATGACGTAATAACATTTATGTTATAAATATGTTATCATAGTGGTTGTGATTGTGTTTTCCACGAAAATGACGACTTGATGTGTGGAAACTAGTTGGGCATTTTACACATTTAGTGTGTATTAATTTCAACCAAGTATGTTTAATTTTTGGTTTTATACAAAAAAAAATCATTTGTGTTTAAAAAGCTGTTTTATCATATATCTGTGAAACTACCATCCCCTGAGAATATAATTATCCACGTTTATTTACTCACGTGATTTTTCTTTATCTTTCGCCGGTTTTATAGTATAGGCTTTTGTTTTCATCCGTTTAATGTCAATGTGCGTTATTTAACATACACTTCAGATTATGATAACTGATTCATTTAGGATAATATAAATATTTTCACCTTTTGGTAGATGGAAGACTACTGTAAAATAAAGTATTGTTGCGTCATCGAGTCACATGACTACTGTGACG
>NW_013665620.1:850748-858666 GCF_000517525.1 Limulus polyphemus
TGACTGGATATACGAGATATAACTTTCTGATCAATAGCATAAAAAGAAAATTAAATTACAAGACGAAAGGAAGTATTTTAACGGGTTTTTTTTGTTTCTTTGTTGTTGTTTTTTTAAAAAACGGAGTTTAAAATAAGATTTTAGAAGTTTACAATATGAAAAATGATAGAATAATTAAATAGGATGGTATGCATTTCTTTAAGGTTACTTAATAAGCTCTTTCCAAGTTTCACGCAATTTGAGAAGGACAAAAGCAAGGATATCATTGACACCCTTCCTGCCCGGAAAGGATTAATTTATTAATTAATAGTCTCGATCGAGGTGCTCTGGGAATCGATTCGAGTAGTGAATGAAAGTCAGAACCGACAACGGTATCATAAATGACGGATTTCCGGATTAATTTTCGAAGAAACTGTAAAAGCTATGCGGCTGACGTTAAACATAAAGTTTATATCAGGGTGGCCTAAATATGAAAAACATGCTTTAAACGAATAAACAGAATTTTCTGTATTTACAGTGATAAAAAACACACGAACAAACGCATCAGTCATTACAACATTCACTGTATAATGGATGTTTAGGAACTATTTAATTCCCCTCATCGTTCTCTCCCTTTTTTTTCTTGTTCGTCTCTCGCCTCTTCTTTCATTCGTGCTTGTTCTTCCTGGTTGCTTTGCATAAATATGTGTATTAATATACATTTCTTAACATAATATAATATAACTGGTGTGATGTAAAATAAAAGCCTACCAGATCATTTACCACAACGTTAATTACACCAATTATGAGTTGGAGGTTTAGATCTTAGGACTCAGATGAACGGAGACAATGTTTGTGATACTGCAGACATAAAGAAAGATGTGTGTCTATTAAAGACAGTTTTTACCACACTATTTCATGGACTATGAACAAGTAACTTTTAATTTTCTAGTAGAAACATTTTGTAAATAAAACTGGTGTTTGGAAATGTAGGTAAGCAATAATTTCGATATCGTACTTTACCTAAAAACGAATACTATTTTAATGGTTTTTAAAGAATGTTTATATGTTCTGCAATATTCAAACAATACACACACACACACATATATCTAGTCACAAACAGGGCGTAGAAATATATTACCAAGTTTTACCTTCAAATGCTAGGGTTTTTGAAAATAATTTTATTGTTTTTGTACAATCTTTTTCAGTTTACAACTGAAAAAACCGGGTTTCGATACCTGTAGTGGTCACAACACACATAGCTCATTGTGTAGCTTTAGGCTTAACAACAATTACACTTATTCAGTTAATACTTTCCTTCTCAAGGTTTTAGTCCCTGAACAATTAATACGAAAACAAAGAAATATGTCGTTACTGAAGAAAGGACTTGCGTTAAAACTTTGTATAAAAAAGTAATTACATACCCGAGTAATATTTTATACAAGATTGTCTGGGACTATAGACGGCCATTTCAAGTATGAAGCACGTGCTCAGTCAGAATATACGTAAGCTCAGGACTGTTAGCATGACGAAATCATCTGAATCACAAGATAGTTTATCTTTCTCTATTTTCAATAAGTATTAATGTTAACTTCCGATCAGATCAAGTACCTACTTGAGCGAAACGAAAACATCACCTGGTAATGAGTATTGTCAGTTCAATATAAGTTTTTACATTCTTACTTATAAAGGTTAAAGAGCATCGTTAACGATAGTTTCGGCTGTAAACCCAATAGTATTTCATGAGGGCATAAGTAGTCTATCTCATGATAAAGTGAGTGACAGGATAACTATGACTAATTAGAACTGACCTATTTATGTATAGATGAGCACACCGCCACCATTGGCAGCAGACAGGCTGGTATTATGTTTCTGCTATTAAACAAATTGGAATAAAAAGTTAAGAACCCCGTTTACATTTAAATAAGCCAACTTAAACTGACCAGGAACCAAAGAACTGATTAACATATTCATATAGGAACAAAAAAAATGTTCTTATCAGTTCTAAGTTCGTAAATCTATGCGTTTCACTTCCAATCCCCTTCAGCTTTTAACACAAATTCCAAAATGTCCACAACTGTGGTAGTGATGAAACGATGATAAGAAATATCTTTAAAATAACGAATTATATTGTTACATCCCTTTGGAAAAGTGAATTTACTGAAAATTCAATTAGGAATGAAGATAGAGCTCATTGATATATAAAATAGGACTCGAAAGACCGGTTTACTGCTGATAAAAAGTTATCCCTCAGTACCTTGACCTGATCAAATATCGCTCCAGGAGTTCAAAGCTAATTTTACTGTCTCATATAAATCATTATCAACAGAATTTTTGAGAAAGATAATTATCATGCTTAGGTCAATCGCTTCTCTTTAAAATAATATTACAAATTGATGTTTAGCACAATATTTTCAAACAGCTTAATGATAATTCACTCCCAAAGTATCAAATATAAACAAACTGTAGTTGGATGGGGATATATATATTCACACACACACACACACATAAAGAAACAAACAAAAACGATACAAAAATGCTGTGTGCACCCAGTAGTTTTTATTTGTTGGCAGGAGTTCCGCTTATAAGCACTTAAAAGTGTTTTAGACGTTTATGAACTCCATTTTTAGTAATAACACTATTATGATTTAAACTAGAGATTAAGTGTGATAACTGGTATTTTCACTTGTAATTTCATGTTTTATAACAACATTATTCTGTTTTGAAGTAAGAGATTAAGTGTGATAACTGGTATTTTCACTTGTAATTTCATGTTTTATAACAACATTATTCTGTTTTGAAGTAAAAGATTAAGTGTGATAACTAGTATTTTTTATGTATTGTTTTGTATTTTGTTAATAAAACTATTCTGTCTTGAAGTAGGAGAGTAAGTATTTTCATTTAAGATAGTTTCACGTGTCGTTTCGTGTTTTGTTAACACTATTATGTCTTGAAGTAGGAGAATAAGTGTGATAACTGATGTTTTTCGGTGTTGATTCGTGTTTCGGTATCTCACAGCTCGAAGTAATTTAAGAAACAATATATTTTTTATCCATATATTTGACAAATAAAATACAACCAAGATAGAAAGTTTCAAGGGAACACGAAAATCAAAAGTTTTACCAATTTGTATTCGCCACTGCTGTCCACTATGCAATTGTAAACAAGTCAAAGAAAGAAAGAAATGAAACGGCAGAGGAAGGAGAGTTGGTAAAGACTGAAGATGCTACACTCCCACGGACTTTGGGCAGCACATTGTATGCAGCTGTTCTTATTCATTACTGGAAAACTTGTTATTTTTTTTCGTACGCCAGACATTGCACGAGATTAGGGTTCACAAAAACACGAAGTTCTCTGGATATACGATACCTAGCAATGCACACGTGGTCGCTTGGTTCGTCTATTTTGTAGCCTGAAAGTGTATACAGAAAGACAGACAGACACATCTTTCTAGCTCATTTTCTTTCTTCTCTGGTTTGCTCTTTTTCTTATCTGTCTTTGAATGAGCTTCTCTAACGACTCGTGAGAACGAAACACTGATTTTTTTTATCTTTGCTTTAAAGCGTATCTTGTCTCTTACTTTCCCAGGTTCTTAAACTATTTTTAGTAGTTATGGGGTGGTCCCTTTAGTCTCCTGCATACACGTAATCACTCAGTATAAAAAATGATAACACTCTTTGGTGCTGGGAAAATATTACACACGTTGCTCAGTGACACAAAATGAGACCGTGGGAAATATGCAGTTTAAAAAAAAAAAAAAGTGATAGAAGCATTGTGACATATGTAAAAGTAACCAAGATATAGGTAACCCCTAATATTATCACAATATATGGTTTAAATAAAGCTTATGCAAAAATTAGGTATGCGAATTAACTGTTACATCACTGTAAAATAACTTGAATATCTCAACTCAGACGCTCCGTAACGTGATCTCAGGTAGTATATGAACTTTTGTGTGATTGGTTTTCTCCTATATTCTCAGATGATACGTGAAATTCTCATGCTTTTTCCTATATTCTCAGATGATACGTGAACTTCTCAGGTTTTCACCTATATTCTCAGATGATACGTGAACTTCTCAGATTTTCTCCTATATTCTCAGATGATACGTGAACTTCTCAGATTTTCACCTATATTCTCAGATGATATGTGAACTTCTCAGGTTTTCTCCTATATTCTCGGATGATACGTGAACTTCTCAGATTTTCTCCTATATTCTCAGATGATACGTGAACTTCTCATTACAGGCTTACTGTATCCTCTATTTCTATTTGGTTAACACTTATCAAAACTGTCAGATGATCAGAGAAGCACTTAATTAATTAGTCAATAAACTAATTTAATTAAACATGCTCAACTTTATTAAATTATTTCTGCAACTATCAAAACCACTAGTATTAAGTCGACCAGAACCTTGATTCTAGTCCCCTCATCAGACGTTTGTTTCAGCTTTAAACTTGATGGCTTATAACACTAAATTTCGAGTTTTGGCGCCTGGGGTGAGCATAGTGCAGACAGCTTATTGTTATCTTTGCGCTTAAAAAAAAGAAACAAATATACAAATTTTAAACGCAAAACATCATTTCACTCACATCACGTGATCAGTTCGCCCAAAAACTTAGGCTACAGCATCACATCAAGTCATGCAGCTTACTGTATAATTCCAATTTCGTATAATAACTATAGGCTGTTAAGACTTAAGTTCTTTCAAAATGGCCCAGTCCAAAAAAGCCATAATTTCTATATAAAAAGGAGAAAACCTTAAAAAATCAGAGTTTTAACAAGTTAGATTTTTCTTTAATAGTATTTCGTTTAAAGAAATAGTTATTTTGTTGTTGTTGTTGTGAACTGTTTAAAAGCTTTATATATAAAAAGCAAAAACAAAAATCAAATTCAAAATCAAACCACTGAAACGTAGCTAGGACTAAAGCTATTGAAATTCTGCTGAAATAATTACTGTGATTATAAGAACTTATTGTAAAGGAATGTGATAATTTGTGAACAACACTATGTTTGCTTTTTGCGTTATCCAGAGCCTACGAGACTTTTTGATAATCGATTTCATATTTGGAGATGAGGCACTTTAGGAGCATTTTCTATTATTTTGGAACGTTCTAATATGTTTGGGGGCGAGCCTGGTTTGGTCTAATAGTCAGGTTTCGAGCTGCAGATTGAAGGATCCGTGGTGCGAGACATGATGTTACTGAAACGCTTCGTATTTTAAACTGTGGACACGTTATAATAGTGACCGTCAACTACGTTATTCGATTCAAAAGAGTTAGATAAAGCCCTTCTGGTCAGTAATTCAAAATTTGGGACGGTTATACCTGAACCCCAGGGAGGTTCCGGCCTGGCTATTTTTCCATGTGCTCATCAGGAACATTGAGGTTGAACATCCTAATTCCAATGTTTCCAGGTCCGATCTAAACACAGTGCTATTAGCAGTCATTTTACAACTTTGTTCGAAGAGATGACCAGTTGTCGATATTAGTGTTGTGGACATAACAGTGAGTTGTCATAGATGAATGTTTGAAAGGATACAGGTTGAATCATTCAGATCTCGACACGATATAGTGATCCAAAGTTTGTCAAAACGGAGAAATAATTCAAGATCTATATACTTATGTATAAAATTGAACCTGCGTTTATAAGAACGTCTTTTTTATGTACTTCTTCAAAGGAGATCGCACACACACGAACAAATAACAGAATTATCCCTCTTTCCATACATGCACAAAATATTGCATCATTTCTGAGTAAGTTAAACTAATATTACATCCCTTTTGACTAATCCAGACAAATATTACACCCTTTTGACTAAGCTAAACTAATATTACACCCTTTTTGACTAAGCTAAAATTATCACCGTTTTGACTAAGCTAAATTAATATTAGACCCGTTTGACTAAGCTGTCTCGCCAGTGACACAGCGGTATGTCTGCGGGCTTACAACCCTAGAAACTGGGTTTCGATACCCGTGGTGGGAAGAGCACGGGTAGCCCATTGTGTAGCTTTGTGCTTAACTTCAAACAAACAGACTAAGTTAAACTAATATTACACCCTTTTTTACTAAGCTAAACTAATATTACACCCTTTTTTTACTAAGCTAAACTAATATTACCCCCTTTTTGACTAAGCTAAACTAATATTACACTCTTTTTGACAAAAACTAAAATTACCACCGTTTTGACTAAGCTAAATTAACATTAGACCCGTTTGACTAAGCTGCCTCCCCAGTGACACAGCGGTATGTCTGCGGGCTTACAACCCTAGAAACCGGTGCTCTTCCCACCACGGGTAGCCCATTGTGTAGCTTTGTGCTTAACTTTAAGTTAAACTAATATTACACTCTTTTTTACTAAGCTAAACTAATATTACACCCTTTTTTACTAAGCTAAACTAATATTTCATTTTTTTCTCACTAAACTGAATTAATAAACACATAATATATGCAAGTGAATGAATTGTCGATTTCTCCACCTGTCTATACAAATGCTTATTCATATATATATATAGCTTAATGACTGATATAGTCAAATAAATACATTCTTTCCATCCAATCAGATACATACCGACACACTCAGTGCATTATTTTTACCTATATAAATTAAGGGATACACTGACAGGCGTATTTAGATGGATACACTATCATTCTCCCCCCCCCCTTTAAAACCTTTAAAAATTTATCCGATATATTTTTGTCCAGAATTATTTCCTGACTATTTTTTCATGTTGTGTTTGCTGCTGTATCTAAGGCGACGGCTGTTAGTCATTCTTCTCATTTATCGTCCAAAAACTGAGACATTATCATTCATTACACCTAACTATGATAGATCTCGTAAAGGTTACTCTGTTAATGACAATAATTCTGTACACCACAGTGTCAAATACGACACGCGAAAAATGATACACACGTCAGTCCCAGATTGTGAACTTAATTATACTCAATAACTGGGAACTCGAGGTGAGCCCCCTGATAGCAGAACACATGCTTCTTTATGTCAGTTTCGGGAGAGTGGAAAGGAAAGAGGGGGGACAAGTGATGTGACAGCGTAGCACGTCAAATGAGGTTATGATAAAAGTCTTCTTGTGAGGATAATGACATTTGGGTTGTTCATTCTATGTGTGTTTAAGTAACGGTGGTAATGATTATGCTCGTATTTCTCTTATCTATACCCTACCTTTTCCTGTCTCTCAGTAGTAGATGAATTATGCGTATTTTAGATTTACAACAACCTTATCGCGGTTCTATAGCAGTTAAGTTTAGCAAAGAGTGAACTTATGTGAGTATATAGAAGCGCTAAAATACGTATGGTGTGTGAATATATGTTATACAAAAAGTAATAAGTCTCACAAATATAAACTTTAAAAAGTAATTAAAAGCTCTGTTATTAGTCAGTTACTAAAATAGCATGAATGGTCTACACGCTATATATGTATAATATTAATGGTCTACACGCTATATATGTATAACATGAATAGTCTACACGCTATCCATAATAATAAAAGGGCGTGTCTGTGGGTCTGTATTTGTGTGTGACCGCCATAGCTCCAAGAGAAAAGAACCTAGAAACCTGAAATTTTGCACCCATACTAAGTAGATCCTGAGGGTGTGCACCTGGGCATTATTACTTATCCACGTGCGTGCGCGCATGCGCATCTTATTAAAGAGGCAAACTAGCGAAAAACCACATAGAAAAAAAAAGTGGTTCCTTATATTACAAATATAAATCACAGACAGACATGCACGTGCGTGCGTGTGCGCGTGCGAAACTTATTGATGAGGCAAGCTAGCGAAAACCTACACACAAAGAAGTGGTTTCTTATATAACAACTTCTAATATATAGAAAAGCCAGTGCATTTTGGTAACAATGCGTTCCAACATTGGTTTTTATGTCATGTTGCTTAGCAATCAAAGTATAACCTAATATTGTTGTTA
>NW_013665620.1:859558-862223 GCF_000517525.1 Limulus polyphemus
TTATTTTCAATAAGCAATCCTGAAAAATATTTGGGGGTGCTTAACTTTTTTCCAGATGTATATGTATATACTGTCTAAAAGAGATTGTTCCTCAGTGGCTTGGCGGTAAGCTTGAGGGCTTATAATACTGCAAATCTAGGTTGGATACTAGCGTTGGGCATAGCGCAGATAGTCTATTGTGATGCTTTGCACCTCAAAACAAAGAGACAAACAAATAAAGCAAACCTACAAGAGAAAATAAAGAATTTAACAACATAACCACTGAGTTGTACCTGATAGGGGTTTGTGTGGTGTAAATTAATCAATCATTAGTTACTATTCTTTAGTGAAACCTGATATAACTCACTCTAAACACTTAAATACTTTCAGTGAAAAAACCAAGGTTTAATGGAATTGAGTTTTTTGTTAAATGAATCCAATGAGATTCGAAAACGTAAAAGAATGTATGTTAATTTTTCTGTGACCGAAGATGAAAAGTTGAACCACCCATCCGTATAGTAACTTGTGCCTCACCCTGTAGATATATTTCTTATATATAACATGATGAAAGAAAACTATATGTTTTAAATGTTAACCACTTTGAGAGAAAAATATAATTATACATCTTAATTTTTTCCCATAATACTATTTGTAATTTATGCATCTACAACGCAATATTATCTAAATCAAATAACGCGCAACGTTTATGAAAAAAATGTGACAACCAGTTTTGAAAAGGAAAGCCCTGCAGTATTTATTGATACTTAATTGTAGAGAAATAAATCTGGTAATGGAAGACAAACCTCTCCTGAAACTGTGTTACAGGTAATGGAAGACAAAACTATCCTGAGGCTGTGTTACTGGTATTGGAAGACACAACTCTCCTGAGACTGTGTTACTGGTAATGGAAGACAAAACTCTCCTGAGGCTGTGTTACTGGTATTGGAAGACAAAACTATCCTGAGGCTGTGTTACTGGTAATGGAAGACAAAACTCTCCTGAGGCTGTGTTACTGGTAATGGAAGACAAAACTCTCCTGAGGCTGTGTTAAGCGATTTGCATTGATAAGTAAAATAATAATTTAGATAATGATATATATATATATATTTAATAAAACGTTTTGTTCGATATTTACTTGCTTTTTGTGTGAGTAAATAACTACTCGCAAATCTAATGTTTTACCTGTAATATTGTCAAGGTGTGACTTGTATTTGATAATATATGTGCAAAAAGAAGGAGAAGAAAACACAATCTATCACCACAGTGAACCACAATGTATTTATCCAAGTGAGAAAAACTTTTGTGGGAGACGTATGAAGGCATACCGACTGGGAGGTATGCACGAACGTGAGAAACAAACTAAAAAGTTGTTGCTATTACACGAAAACATTAGTTTACATTTACATTTTTATAAATGAGGTACCTTTACAACGACTTAACTCTTTTTTTTCGTTGATTAAGAATCAATAATTAGATTGCCTTTTTTGGTTTTGTGATAACATTCTTTATGGTTATCATCTGTACCACGCCCATTTAGTTGGCAAATTAGAAAAAGCTTGAGACTTTCAATGATGCGAACTTATTTTGCCTTTATCTTTTTTTCTCTATTATTTTCTGGGCCAAGGCTTCAAAACAGTTAACTTGTATGATAAATGAAATCTCTATCCTTGCCTACGCTTGACATACTCTGATAATGAGTACTTTTCCTTCTGATGTGATTGATGTATCTGAAAATACTATCGAAATAAGAGCACTAGGTATGATAACGTGTACCAAACAAGACTCCTTGCCAGCTGGTGTGACCGTACTGCAAGCAGAAAATGCAATATTCCAAGGTTGTTGTTTTTTTTTAGTTATATGCATAAACATGTCACCAGTTAGCCGATAAAGATGTCAAACTCCATATAGATTAGGGTTGTACTTCTGTGGACGATCCCTTATAGATTTTTCTTCTATAAGTTGAAGGTTTTTGTGTGAAAACTTTAGCTACATCCTGTAAAGACTTGAACTACTTGAAGGTTTGTGCTCTAGAATAAGGTCACATGTTTCTGCTAATTTTTCCTTTCCAAGCGTAACGATAAGAACTTTATTACTTCAGCTAGTTCGATGTCTTAGGGTTTGTTTGTTTTTCTTTTTTGTCTTCGCCAAGCTCTGCCAGAGGAGAAATAATATTTTTGACAGAAGACAAAGATAAAGATAGTGAGAAAATTTGTGAAGAAAAATTTATTGTAGCTTTGAGGGTATTATTTATATATATATGAACGAGAAAATTTTCTCAACCTGTAATATCACCACAAAAAATGTTAATCACTTATAACTTTATTTAATTGGTCTTTGCAAAAGAGATTAGGTTCATTAGAAATATCCTTGTGTCCTTGTTTCTTAATTCAGCATAAGAGGTAGATCCAGTTATTGTCTTGTGATTGTAATAACAAATACAGTAAGAAAAGGACTAAGTGTAGAGTTAAAACCATAATTAATTAAACATATGAGTTTTGAGAGAGTTTAAATCTACTCAACTACATACAGCAAAGTTTTCCAGCCCAACAGTGACACCTCGGGTGCACGAGACTCGCGTGAAGTGATATGTGCCAAGAAAAACTGATTGTGAATACATTTACGGGATGTAAAAACAACAACAAAACAATCGGGTGTTGTTTTGATTTATTGTTTGTTTGTTTGTTTG
>NW_013665620.1:862881-888234 GCF_000517525.1 Limulus polyphemus
GCCACTGGGGGGCTTTTGATTTATTAAACTTAATAATATATTCAGTAAATAAGTATTAACGTCATCCAAATAATTTGCCGTCTTATCGTACTAATTAAAGCTAACTAAAATTACATGATGTCTTGTCATAGACGAAAATTCCTGGAGCACTTGAACAGAGAAATTTTAATACAAAAGCGTTATCATGAGCAAAGAGAAAAAGATAACCCCAACTTTTTAGTAATCGTAGTAGAATTATATTTATGTGTTTGTCATGTAGTTCTTCTGCAAAAGGCAGTTTTTGTGAGTATCGTGTGCTTTTTTAGTGCAAGAACTATTCGAGGTGATATTGCCAAAGCTGATTTGAGAATTTTAGTCAATCATCACATAAAGCGTCAGTATACGACTCAGAAGCTGTGTTGAAGGTCCAGAACTTTGTTCAAACGTGTAAACATCTAGACCAGATAGCCGATAAGACGCTTGATAAGCAAAGCAACGATCAACACACGCTGAGATGCACATTTGAAGCAGGTTCTTTTGTAACGTCAGGGATTGGACACGGCGATGACAAAGTTGAATTTACTGAAGATCAGATAACAAATAAAGGAAACATCATTGCAACTTTTAAGTTAATGGCCAAGTTAGACCCAGTGTACCAAACATTGCTCCCAAAACGCTAAATACACGTAAAACTATTCAAGAAAAAAATAATTGCTATTGCCGATATTGAACGATACCATAACCAAGGCTATTCATGATGATTCAGTTCGTTTTTACGCTATGATAACTGATGAAGTAAGTAATCAGTTTGTAAATCAGAAAGCTCAAAATATATCATGTCAGATATTATCCTAAATATTGAAGAACTCTTCTTAGCTTTTGTTTGCATGGAAGGAATAACAGGAAAATAGATAGCATATGGCATACTGCAACGCTTATAATCAGCTAGTTTTGGTGCTACGCAGATAAGCGACCGTGCTTATTCTAAGAAACCATGAAAGAAGCAAAGGAGAATATTTTATAATATGTAAACCACACTACATCTACTATATCCAGTGCCGATGTGGTCTTTCGCTCAATACCAGAACTCATCAGGCCGACTGGGTGATGACAAATATAGTAGTGGTGTAGAGGTAGCTGGTGAGAGATTAATACACTCACTATATTGCACATTTATTGAACTTATCGAAAACCTGTAACTACAGGGTCCGCAAAAAGAAGTGTAGGGTTTTAAAACTGCAATAATTTAGAATGATATTTGTTAGTATAATTTCTGTTTATTATTCGTGAAACTGGAGAACGATGTTGGATTGTCCACCTGTTCATCATTAAAATTCGAACCTTTAATCTTCATTCGAAAACAAAAACAATGTTTTTCATCAATACTTTGGAAAACCTAACTATACAAAAATCACTATACTTCTTTTGACTGACCCTGTACAAGAAGTGAGATTCGTAATCGGGACAATAAACGATGTTCATAATTTCTTTCCTTTTTCATAAAATCAACAGCGCTATTTTCAGAAGTTTATAAAGCATTCCACACGTAAAGCTCAAAGACTATGAAAAACTTGTTGGATAGAATGCTATTCATTTCTGGAACTTTCCTGGCTATGAAGTCGTGCTTGACTTTGAATGTGCAACGCTTCATACAGATTCTGAGATTTACGAGGATGTTAATTAAGACCGGTGAATGTGGGATGGTGACACTACAACCAAACCACAAGGTTTAGTAACGTCTCTACAAAGGTCACAAACATTTATCACGTTTTGAATTCTCTAGTGTTCTTTACACTATGTAAAACCGCTGGCTTCAAAACCACAAAAAGTAGATTGACATTCATCTAGCACACCACTCCTGTGATAAAATGTGTAAACAAGCACAGAGAAAACCTTTTCACAGAATTTGAAGTTTTGAAGCAAAATAATTTAGATAGTGGTAAAATAACTCGGAGAGTAAGTTGTGGTCGCGGAATCAATACTCAGAATTATATAAATTCAGAGACATTGGTCCAACACTGTGTCTGAAACCTCACTGATTTATTACATGCGATCGAAGGCAATTTCAATTGTGGAGCATCTTGGGAAACAGCTAGCAGATAGGTTTATAATAATGATAAAAGAAAAGAAAACTGTCAGTGTCCATGTCATGCTTCATACTCTCAGTTGATGTAGACAGAGAATTAAAGGACTATTTAAAAGACCTATTCTACTGGGAGACTGACCTACCAGCATTGAAGTCCTTGCCTGCCTGGCGACAGAAGAAATGTCATTGGAAGGACAAGACAGACAAAGGAATTTCACTTCCTTAGTCCTTAACTGAATAACTGGCAGCAGATGATGAAGACAACCTTCCCAAACAATAAGACTTTCCTTATGTTTGGTTTCACATTCCCAGTGTCAAATGCTGGACTGAGTGCTCGATTACAGCCATAAGAACACAAATGCTGGACTGAGTGCTCGATTACAGCCATAAGAACGCATATGCGAGGTCACATGGGAGATCACGGGTTGGCTGATTTATCTGTGATGACAATTCATTATTGTATTCACGTCATTGCAGGCAACATTGTAATAAAATTAAGTGAACATCAGTTTTAATCAGTTTTCAATCTGTTACTATTTACTACTAAGTTCATTATCTGAAAATGTCAATCATTTGTTTGTAATTATTATTATTACTTTTATTTCAAGTTTCTGACTCAGAGAGGGGATAATGCGCTATTTAGTATTTGGCTCCTTCTCTGCGTTGGATCCCCATTTTTCCAAATCCACGATCTTTCCCTGTACAGTCTGTATGTAAGGGATTATGAGTGAAAGTAAAGAATAATATACTGTAATATGTCAACCACACTACATTCGCCATATAGAGTACCGACGAGGCCTTTCGCACAATACCAGGGTTCATCATACCGGCTAGGACAGATATAGTATCAACTTTTATGAACAACGATTGTTATGGTGTGAACTAAATTGAGTGAGTGAATTGTATCTATTAACAGTTTTTTATTCAATGTCATTTAGAAATCAGATTTTTTACGTTAGGCTTATTTACTTCCAGTTGTACCTTCGTTCGATTTTCCTAGTTCTGTGACCTTTCTTTACATTCAGCTACAACAGGTTTTATGCTATGAGCAGATGTAATTTATTCCAAGACATAACAACTTTAACAAGTGATGTAAAAGTGTGCGCCTGAGAAGAAAAAGTATCTTTAAATAGGCCCAATATTAAAGTCCAGCTATTCCGTGTATAGTGAATAGAATAAGGTGGAATAAAATGTTATGTTTTCAAAACAAATTGATTTTTTGTCTGTAATGCAAAAACATGCACAACTAGTTACTAACCCCTCTTATTACCAAGATATCGTAGTGTAGCTGTAACGTGTGGAAAAACAATGGCAAATTATTATTTTGACTAATTATTAAAAAGCGTTGGATCAACATACGTCCATATTATTATTAAAGAAGTGGACATTGTACGAAAAATGGGTACGTAATATAATCTGTAAGTAATCAATGGGTCAATTTCGCGGGACATCATTCTTGCATTACGCATTATTAGAAAGGAATTGGGTGTCTAAGTGTAATTTTTCCTTATATAATTCAGACTGTATATGAACTGTATTTACCCACCGAAATTCTATAGATTGAACCCTGTTACCCGCGTTATAATTTTGGGTTTCCCAATTTTAATATTGTGAATAGCGAAGGCGAGTTGTACGAGCAAGTCTTTGTCACAATATTCAGTGAGCCCTTAAAATATCGTGTGGCGGATTTGTTATTATATATTTATTTTAATATTGACGTTTGTTTAGATTAAATTTATATTTAGAAACATACATAGCTTATACTGTTAAATATATATTGCCAAACACCCACCTATTCTCCAAAGTTGTAGAAGATTGTCGAGAGTAAGAATCAACAGTATATGTGTGTACGTAATCGCTTGAATTTGTATTGTTACGTAAAACTGAAATTTCAAGAAACTCTCCACACACCTATAAATATAACCAACGCGACGCGCCAAAAAATGTAGTATCCATTATTAGTCTGCTATAGTCAGTGTGCTATAAACTTCGGAAGCTATAACTGTGATTGTTATAACGCTTATCAATCCGAAAATTTCAGATATTTGATCAGGAGCAGTTACAAAGTTCGAACATTACAAATCATTTAAATCCAGTGGATTCTCATCGGACATAAGTATTTTTAAGAAAACATTATATAACTTCATCGTGGAAAACTCGGCGTGTGTAGCTGGTGAATAATGAAGGGCAAAGCTAGCTAGCACCCCCGTGAAACGAATCGTACCTACATCAACTCGTAATTCTCTCGCTCATCGTGAAATCTCGATAAGATATCAAGGAAGTTCCAGACTAGAAAGAAGACTTTATATTACTTGTAAGTTTTTAAAACTTTTGTATATAAATCATTTTTTGTCATAATTGTTATTGTAAACTGTATTATTGTTTGTATATTAAAACATTTTTATAAAACAAAGACAACTGTGTGTATCAATCTTGTTGACAAATATCATAAATTGGATACATATCGGCCAATATTTAACTAATAAATCTAAATTACAATTTAACTCAGTTTTAGGCTATTAGAAATTGTCATATGTAACAATCGATATCACAGTTTATGTGGGTTTTTTTTGCGGAGATTGATAATGTTTCGATCAAACGGTTCCAGCTCAAATTGTAGCAAATGATGTCAAGATAGTAGTTGACAAATGTAGGTTACTAAAGACTGAAATGAATACACAAATAAATATTTGTTTAAATAGAAAATATTTCCAGGTCTGACGTTATACATAATGTAGTTGGATGTAAAAAGACTAAATCAACTTAACTGAAACGCAAACGAGCAGATGTTAACTTCAGTCCACGCCCATATTTCCGGGAATATTTGGTTTTGCTTTTTAATTAGATCTCTGGTATCAGTATAATATTATATATTTGGGATTTTATTACAAAACAAAAATCTATATTATACAGGGCTACTCACTCACGAGGCTCAAAGTGCTAAACATCCTAAACCACTGTTCTAATAAACTATTGTACTAAATAATCAGGAAAGTGATTGATACTGGTGACTAATTTATATACCGTTTGATTTTTGTTTGTTTGTAGTTAAGCACAACGGGTATCGAAATCCGGTTTCTATCGTTGTATGTCCGAAGACATGTCGCTGTGTCACTGGGGGCTACCTTTTCATCGGCAGGTTCATGAAACAATTATTTCTACGATTCTGAATAACATGGTTACTTAATATACATACATCAACTCTAAAATATACATACATCACCCCTAAAATAAATCCATGTAAAGAGGTACACTTCCAAACTTGAGCACTCCCCTACTCGCTGGCTCAGCGGTAAGTCTGAGGTCTAATTATATTAAAAGTTGAGTTTCGATACTCACAGTGGGCACAAAAGAGATAGTCCATTGTGTAGCTTTGTGCTTAAAAACAAACAAATCAAGCTTAAGCAGGAAATTTATGCATTGTATCTCTGGTTAGAATCAACACGTTGTCATATGGTGACAAAACTTTCTGAGACTTAGGTAAAAAACTAAACAAAAACAGAATCAAGCCAAACAGGTTATTCTTAAAAACTTATTTTCGACGTTCGTTTATCTCGAACACATCTGTGTCTACATCTTGAGGTGTTGAATGAAAAATTGTTTCAATTTGAACGAAATGCTTATTTTAACCCGAAAATCGTTACATTTTACAGATAAAGGTGCTGTATTATCTCTAATCAACACAACTCCAGATCCTTTGATTCTTATTTTGAGAAAGAAAATGACCTTTGATGGTAACCAATATCATATTTTTATCTCTAGCAGTATAAACACTGTTTGTAAAGTCGAGCATTTAAGTGACTGTTGATGGTAACCAATATCATTTTTTTACTCATCTCTAGCAGTATAAACACTGTTTGTAAAGTCGAGCATTTAAGTGACTATTGATGGTAACCAATATCTTTTTTTACTCATCTCTAGCAGTATAAACACTGTTTGTAAAGTCGAGCAGTTAAGTGACTATTGATGGTAACCAATATCTTTTTTTTGCTCATCTTTAGCAGTATAAATACTGTTTGTAAAATCGAGCATTTAAGTGACTATTGATGGTAACTAATATCTTTTTTTTACTCATCTCTAGCAGTATAAACACTGTTTGTAAAGTCGAGCATTTAAGTGACTATTGATGGTAACCAATATCTTTTTTACTCATCTTTAGCAGTATAAACACTGTTTGTAAAGTCGAGCATTTAAGTGACTATTGATGGTAACCAATATCATTTTTTTACTCATCTCTAGCAGTATAAACACTGTTTGTAAAGTCCAGCAAGAAAGCAAACATTGGTGATCGCCAATAACTTTATACATCTTCAACTGTATGAACAATAGATTTTGTTACATGAATAAAAATGGCGTGTATGTTTTCAAGTTAACAATTCTTCATTGTTTATGTAAACATTGATTTTTCATGACGTTTCTCAGAAAAAAAGGGTGGCAAGAATTATGAAAACAGATGCTTCTCGGAACACTTCAACAGCCTTACCCCGTTCTCAGTTTCTCATTGTTTATTTTTTCATCATACAACCGAGGCAGGTGCACACGTGAAAACTAGAAAGGTCTTCCGCATTTCGTTCAACAGGAAGCTGACTATTACGTCATAAATTACTTTTTTTTTTTTAGTTTTCCGATTATATAGCACTGAGGGTAGTTGTTAAATAAAATGTTTTTCATTAGGAAGTTTTCTGAGAATGCTTATCCCGTGTGACGCAAGACAAAAATAATACGAAACCAAGCATGTTTGCGTCATCCATTTTGACCTAACTTTGTTACACAAATATTGGCGGGAAATTACGCAACAACTAGAAGCTAGTTAATCTCTGCTTAGGTCTAAAACTCTTTCTCTTGTTGTAAGGCCATAAAGACCATCTGTCACCTGGATAGTATGTAGGAAGTAATGCAGTGCGGAAGTGGGGACATTTGGCGTACTTTTCCACGTGCGTCCAGTGCGTGCATTCTCCCCTATACAGCTGTTACACATTGAACCATGCTGCATTTGGTATTTGATGTTTATACTTTTCATGACCTAGTTTTCTGTGGGTCACGTGTCCTTGAAATGCCGTTGGTAGCTGAGGTTTCTAGAATTTTAATAGTCAACCCGTGTTTTTATCTGTGCCGCGCCCACCTCCACTTCCTGTCCAGAATTAATGTTATTGTTACACAGTATTAATTTAAAACTGCCTAAGAGATTGTTTGTTTGCTTTGAAACGTAAAGCCACACAATGGGCTACCTGCACTATGTCCACCACGGATATTAATCTCCGATTTTCTAACCACTGTGGGGCGCTTCAGTGAAAACTTGGTTTGAACAGACCATAAATGTTTTAGTACAACTCAGGAGAACCAAAAAGGAGAAGTGAAACAAAAGTATATAAAATATGCTTTATGAAGCAAAAATAAATCATTATTACTAACTGTGTATTTTCTGTTCCAGAAAAGAAATTTAAATCTTACATATATATATAGAGAGAGATTCTGTACTTATAATATTTTTCATATACCTATCAATTACTAATTTAGGTACAAAATGAAGCCTAGTTTAAGCACCAAAGAGAGCACTTAGTAGTAAGTAAACCTGATAATTTCTGAAGTGTTTTACAATATTTTAAGATTCTCTGGGTAATTTCAAGAGCACCTAACCAGTTTGTTAAGTAAGTCTGAAGAACGGACAATCATTTACAATGTTAACATTATTAAGACCAAGTTTTGGTTACACGTATTGCTTACAATAAACAAGATAATAATCCAATCGAGAACATAATTTCAAAACACGAGGTAACATCATCTACATCAACATTAAACATCAATGTTTTAATCCGGGTGGATCTTGTCAAATTACAATAAGTTATTATAAAAAGGCCTTTACTGAATTTTATATGAGAGTATTGATATTTAGATAGGTAAAATATACGAATATTACAGTACAATATTTACCGTACATCTTCGAAGATAATACAGGAGAGTATAGGCGCCTAAAAGGTAACACGTAAAACTTGCAGTTCATTTTAATAATTAATAATTTCGTGAGTTTTACATGATAACTTACTGTTTTTTACTTCATTATAATCAATATCACAAGCACCTTTTTTAAAAAAGATGAATGTGTTGTGGTTTTTATACTTATTCCTTGAGGAAGTAAACTACATTAGACAATTGTTTGAATGATGTGTTCCGATTCAGAATAAAAAAAACAGTTAAGGGAAACCCAGTAACACTGATTTTAACACAGTTGTTTGGTCCATTTTGTCAATAGGATGATTACTTAATAGATAAATGTACAGAATGTCAAAATTTATTATCACCTATTAGCATAGTTTGCTCATAAAAATATCTTTGAAGCCTTTACCGAGAACAGGCTGAATTAAATTCAGTTAGTAAAAAACTAAAGCCAATATCAGATACTGACATCGTTTGAAGAGGAATGCCGCCCTACAAGTTGTAATCAAATAAATAAGTGAAAATATTCTATTTTTAGTATTGACAATAATTATAGAAAGGCTTAGGTGATAAACGTACAGGAGTTACAAGCAATGAGTAATTGCAACTAAATAGCCAAGTTATCATTATTACAACTCATTATTACAGAGCTAGAAAACGGGTTTCGATACCTGTGTTGGGTAGAGCACAGATAGCCCATTGTGCAGCTTTGTGCTTAACTAACAAACAACAACATTATTACAGAAAAACATTCTGGACCGTAAATCTGAGGTTCCGTGGTTAGCGACCAGTTCACCCGCCCCCACCCTCCAAAAATCAGAACTGTTCCGCACTTTGGAGCCGCAGGAGCATTAAAGATTGAAGGCCAAATTCCTCTTTTCGGTCTTACAAGAGTAGCCTAAGAGTTGGCGATGGATAGCGATGATTCGCTGCCTTCTCTTTAGTCTTTTACTTTAAAATTAGGAAAGGCTAACACAGGTAGCCCTCGTGCGAATTTCAACAAACAAGTTTTAAATATATTTTGTTCTTATCATTCTATAACTTTATAAATCGTTGTGAAATATTGTTCCAAGTGTGTGGGACTCTACACAACTCAATCAAGTTGTATGTTTGCCATTTGACTTCTTCAGTTTGCATATAGCCCCATACATCTTTAATAATATTCATATCGACTTTAGGTGTTCCATTGGGCTTGTTTTCCTCCAAGTACCATTCCACAACATTTGTTGCATGCTTGTGATTGCTGTCTTGCTAAAGATGAATCCCTGACCAACAAGTGAATTATATGAAGAATAGATATACGATTGTACCTGTCAGCAGTCAGTGTGCCATCGATTTGATGCAGATCTCCAACACTATTGGCTGAGATGCGGCACACGTGTATTGGTTCGCTAGCATGTTTCATTATAGATGTTGTATGTTCATCATGAACCCGTTCTCCTCTCTGCCATCAATTATAGTTTCTAAACAATTTGGAGTTTGGTTAATCTGTAAAGAGCATCCCCGTACAGCTTTGCTTATACTCTTTCGTGAAATCTGATGCATATTTTAACGTTGTGGCTTGTTTTGTTTTTTAGTATTGTTTTTTTTTAAATCTACACATTCATCGAAGCCACTTCATGCAAATCTGTATCTTTTTGTTCTGGAGATAACATTTGCATCATTACACACAGGTGAGATCTTGGAAAGATTTCAATTGCACTGTTATGTGTCAGGTAAAGAGCATACATACCCTGAGTTAGTTAACATTACTTTTAAAGAGTTTAGGTCTTCTACTTCGACCGTTTCTAATGTCAACAGTAAACGTTCCAGTTCCCTCTTTAGTGATTCAACACAATTTATAATATAAATGGAATTTTTACTTTACTCTGTCGCATGTAGCACTAGACAATACTTTAACTTCTACATTTTTGTCCTGTGGCGCTTCTGTCCTGGGAGCCATAAATTAAATCACCATACTTCTGCTAGGAAAAGTATGACTGCTTGCATTTTTGTAAGTATTATGCTGGTGTTGCACTGTCTGATTGGTTGGGTGACAGTCTATCACAGAGTAAAACTATCAGCACGTAACTCCTCTGGTGCTTTTAATCTTCATACAATATAAAGGAAGCAGTCATATAATATTTGCATTGTATACCTATTTTATTCACTCCTTCCATAATTATTTCCAATACTGTATTTTTTTTTTTGTATGGAACTTTTTTATCAACCTTACTTAGTTTAGCTCATTTACTCATTCATCACCCGTACATTATTTTATTGTTTCCTAAGTTTGATTAAGTTGATGTAGCTATAGGATAAAGCACAGAAAACAAAAGTGAAAATCTTCGTTTGTAGTTGGATTCAATCGAACATAGTGATAAGCACCCTGATAAGATACTACTTGTTGTTGAGCTTTCACATTACGCTAGATGATACACGTTTATCAGACTATACAGACGCAATAACACCTCTAATTTTGTAAATAATTTGCTGGGTTTTAGTCATTCTAGAAACCATTCTCCCCCCGAAGGTTTCTATGTCTTCAACTCATTGTATCAGTTAAAGAGTTATCTGAAAAAGTAAGTACTAAGATCTGGTGGGATTCGAATCCGTTTCTCTGCTTATAGGATATATTTTTCAAACAGATAAGCTGCCATATCCCGATTGCATGTTGTTGTTGAAAGTACATAGATATTTAATGGATGTAATGCCATCCTGATAAGTCAGAAATTTTTCTGAGGGAATTTGTGACAGCTAGCTCCTTGGAAAAAAACATTCTAATTAATATGCTTATTTATTGAAAGTACGCATTTTAGATGCTTCATACATATTGTAAACTAGATGGAGTACCTGTCCCCTGGACGGATGTTACGTAAATTCATGATTAATGAAAGGTTATCTTAGGACATGAAAATTGTTTTTCTTACATGTAATTGTAAAAAACGTCCATAAAAATGCAAAACACAAAATGTCAAACCGAAAATTTGTATGCATTTCCGCATGGACCCAACAAACCTTCATGTCAGATTTGGTGAAGATCAATCAACTAGGGGTGAAGTAGTGGTAAAAAAGACAAAAACGCCCATAAAAACCGCAAAATGCAAAACTGAAACTCTATGTATCTCCCCATGAACTCAATGAACCTCCTTACCAAATTTTGTCAAGATTCATTTACAAGAAGCGAAGTAGTGGTAAATAACGCAAAAATGGCCATAAAAACAGCAAAACGCAAAACTAAAAATTTGTATGGACCTAATGAACCTCCATACCAATTTTGGTGAAGCTCCATCCACACCCTGCGAAGTAGTTACATGGACATACAACAGACAGTACTATTATATTTATATAGATAAATCTTTCATTGTGCTCAGTCTTTTGCATATAATAGGTACGATAAGAACTTTATTTACTCATGCGTCAAATTACGTTTTTAAATCTAGTTTCAAAGTGGTTGTATTTTAGAAACGTCTTCTAATAAAGAAATATACGTTGCTTATCTTTTTACGAGTTAATGTATGAAATGTGAGTTTCATGTGCTTTTAGAATTTCTCAGAAAATTATTAAGAACAACAACTGAAAAAAATCATTACTCACGTTAGAGTGACAGAACAGTATATTTGTACTGTGTCACTTAAATTAGGGTGATTGTTTGTTTGTAATTAAGCACAAAGCTACACAATGAGCTATCTGTGCTCTGCCCACCATGGGTATCGAAACCCGGATTCTAGCGTTATAAGGCCGCAGACACCGCTGTGTCACTGGGGGGCAAATTAGGGTGAGAAGACAGCATATATTTGTACTGTGTCACTTAAATTAGGGTGAGAAGACAACATATACTTGTACAGTGTCACGCCCATTATAGTAACAGGACAGTATGCTTGTACAATGTCACTCACATGAGAGTGATAACATACCGATATAATGAACTCCAGGAGGCTCCTGTAGAATGTATTGTTACACAGATGTATTTTGCAAGATATATTGTATTTAAATTAAGAAATCAGGTTTTTTATTCAAATGTATACTGTATTGAAAAAGTATTGTAATAATAACTGCGTGGTTTTTCGCCCAATCACATTACATTACAACAATCATTTTGTGTTCGAAAAAAACAGTCACATAAGTTAATAATAATTTTTTGAAATTACAGAACCCACTCGCAAACTGTGAAGACTTTTCAACTCTTCGTTACTATGGCTTCAAAAGGAATCATCGATGTCCTAAGAATGGAGAGTATTTGGAAATAGAAGTCAGAGAATCGTCACTATACTACACGTGAGAATAATAAGAAAAGGGGACGTTCTCATCTAATCACAGTTGCAGCTGACTCTACTGAGTTAGATGGGAATGAAGGGGGCTTTAAAAAAGGGTGTATCTTCCTCAAACAATTTTCAAGTATCAAATGGAACGCACATCATAAATATGGAAACCGCGTTTATCAGTAGAATTATAGATTTAAGGCGAATTCTTATTTATCTTCACGGGACTCTTGTATGCGGAAGGAACAATGGATCAATGAGTAGAATTATCTGGAATATCGATTATTACTTTTGACGAGAATTTCAACAAAGTTTAACAACTTTTCTAAAACTTACCCCTCTCCCATTTTTAGCTACACCCTAACCGTGATTGGGTCGTTTTCAAAAAATGGATCACTAAAGGGAAACATCTGTTGTCCTAGAAGATCTACTTTCCATGATTTATGAGAACCTTATTCAGATCTTTAAATAGTATATTTTAGCGATCTTCTTCTTGCATCCATAAACTGGAGAGGATGGCCTGAGTCTCCCTCTTTTCGTGGACGAAGTAGTGTTAAACGGTTAAAGATTAAGTAATATAAACTTTATGAATGATATTTAACGGTGAAATACTTGATATAAAAATTAATATAAAAAGTTGAAACAATTTTACGCGTTTAGATGATTACCGTATTCACAGTGTTAGTCTGTTATGATCCTCACAACACAAGTACAAAAAACTAGTTAAAGTCGTCGTTAAGAGTATATAATTATGTTGTTCTAAAGAATATGGAATTATGTGGTCGACGTTTAGAGACCGTTGAAAGTCGTTTGGCTGAAATTTTGACCATGTCCTACTCTTTCCTTTAGACCGAATAAAACTCAATAATTTGTATTAAAAAGAAAATACTGACAATTTCTATTGCTGCGAGTAAATATATTACATTAGAAGGATTCTACTTTGATGTTTTCTTAGTGGTTTGCTGTCTACGCCTTTGAGCAAACACATTAACACATCTAACCTATATAAAAGCCAGTGTTTGTCATGTCACGTCACGCTTTATTTCTCGAAATAGGAGGTTTGTTTTGTTTTGAATTTCGCACAAAGCTACACGAGGGCTATCTGTGCTAGCCGTCCCTAATTTGGCAGTGAAAGTCTAGAGGGAAGGCAGCTAGTCATCATCACCCACCGCCCTCACGGCTAAAAGTGCGAGCATGTTTGGTAGGACGGGGACCCTCAGATTGCGAGTCGAGCGCCCTAATCACCTGGTCGTGCCAGGCCCCGAAATAGGAAGAGTCATAAAAGACAAAATGCATTTATCCAGATAGAATAGTTCGATTACTGTTTTTCCATTACGATTTTAATGGCGAGGATGCAAGAAGGCCGTTAAGGGGGGATGAGTGCCGGGAAACCTTATAGGTGTAGTGAGTGTTGGTATAATAAGCCTAAAGTAAAGACGTGGGACCACCTAGCCTAGAGCCAAGTGCATAAAATTTATCATGAAAGTAAAAACACCGATTCAATTTTTAACTTAAATCGTTTCTGAATTAAGCTATTTTCTGTTATTCCACCAACGTTTTTAATTAAAAAAAACAAGCCTCTTTAATCAGCGGAGACTCTCAATTAAGAAATCAACAAATATTTTTTCCAGTTTTTTTGTCTGTACATTTCATTTCATACTTTCGGTACATAGACTAACAACAATATTAGGTTATACTTATAAGAAAAACTTATTAGAGAAACTTTGTGGATACATAAGATGTGTCCTGAATTAAATGTAATCAATTCTCAATGGAATAAATTATTATTACTTCTGCAAAGTAATAAATAGAAATAAAATCCATTCCATACTGTGTGAATAGAAAATGGTTTTTAACTAAATAGTAGTAATTAATTTAACATGTTTGTATTTATGGTAAAGTACTAAGGCTATCTGTTGTCTTTCCTAATTTTGAACTATTGACCAGAAATAAGGCAACCAATCAGCAGCATTTTACCACTCACCATCTATGATAAGGGATTGATTGTTCTTAAACCAATGTAGAACAGAACCAAGAATTTAGTATAACTCCAAAGACATCTTGTTTTAACATGAATAATTAAATTTTTGTTAAAAATATTATTCAATTATGTTACATATTTTACTATGCTTAGATATTTAATGTAAATATGCCAAAGTAGTAATTGTTTATTGATTGATTACATGTAAGAAGATCAAAATGTAAATCCTCATTATTGTACTTCTGAAATACCTCTGTGGAAACTGAAGTTGCTGTAGATTCTTCATTTATGCCACGAGTCAAAAGTATTTTATCTATAATGTGACTTCGTTGTATGCACGAGTCAAAAGTATTTTATCTATAATGTGACTTCGTTGTATGTGGACACAACTGGTAGAAAAATGGTGCATGTGATTTATGAAAACATGTTTTAAATATAGGCATTTGTGGTTACCAAGAAGGTGTGGCTCTATAGAATGGTACAAAAAGAAAAAGTGTACTCAAGCATCTGCACATGAAAAACTGTAATTTTCACCGAGTTATCTGTAAGAGCTTTATTTGAAAATTACCTTAGGAAATGAGCTACTTAGTACGAGTTTTCTTAGTAGACTCGAAGTTGGCGTGAGTCAAATGTTGTCTACTAAACAATGAAACAATAAGTAAACGCTGATCAAGGAACTTATAGAAACAAGTAATTTAAATATTGAAACGTTTCAGAACGTTCATCTTGAGAACAATAATTATATTAAGCTAAACCTAAGAGATAATTATGATTCTAACAATAGGATTCTAAAAACTGTGCACAATTTGCTAAAAAGTTGTGATTTTGGAGTAGCCAATTTTTATTCAAGTTTCTATTTTTTTGTTAAAACAGACAGATAATTGCTATCCTTCTAGCTTCTGTTTAATTTCCATCACATTTAGCAATCCTTCAATACATTGAACAGAAATAATTCCTTTTATTTACGATTGGTGTTATTCTACCAGAGACGAAATCATGTCAAAGCAAAATTTCAAGAATAGAATGTACTTTACTGTGTTCAATATAATCCTGTTTCTATCAGTCAACACGATGTTTGTTAGAAAGAATCATTTGAATCTGAGCAGAGTCACACATCATATTTCCGAACACAGAAGGTTCACGCATGCAAATTTAACATAACTGCTCAGTGTTGATCTTGATGCACCCTTAACTTACCTGATATTTCGTCTTCAAAACCCTTTTCGGTTTTATACGTCTTGTAACAGATTAAAATGTTGCTCATACCTGTGAGTAGACAAATTTTCAAAATGATCAGATGAAAGTTATCATTTCTGTTTCAAATATACCATGAACTAAATACACAGGTCATTAACCACTCAAACTTGTCCACACTGGCCACCTAAACCTTCAACTTGTCCATACCCTTAATATAAAGCTCCATCTTGTCCACACTAGCCATCCAAACCTTCAACTTGTCCATACCTTTAATATAAAGCTCCATCTTGTCCACACTAGCCATCTAAATTTTCAAATTGTACATACCTTTAATATAAAGTTCCATCTTGTCCACACTAGCCATCTACATTTTCAAATTGTCCATATCTTTAATATAAAGCTCCATCTTGTCCACATTAGCCATCTAAATTTTCAAATTGTACATACCTTTAATATAAAGCTCCATCTTGTCCACATTAGCCATCTAAATTTTCAAATTGTCCATATCTTTAATATAAAGTTCCATCTTGTCCACACTAGCCATCTACATTTTCAAATTGTCCATACCTCTATTATAAAGCTCCATCTTGTCCATATTAGATATCTAAACCTTCAAATTGTACATACCTTTAATATAAAGTTCCATCTTGTCCACACTAGCCATCTAAATTTTCAAATTGTCCACACTAGCCATCTAAATTTTCAAATTGTCCACATTAGCCATCTAAATTTTCAAATTGTCCATATCTTTAATATAAAGTTCCATCTTGTCCACACTAGCCATCTACATTTTCAAATTGTCCATACCTCTATTATAAAGCTCCATCTTGTCCATATTAGATATCTAAACCTTCAAATTGTCCATACCTTTAATATAAAGCTCCGACTTGTCCACATTAGTCATCTAAGTCTTCAAATTGTCCATACCTTTATTATAAAGCTCCATCTTGTCCATACTAGATATCTAAACCTACAAATTGTACATACCCTTAATATAAAGCTCCAACTTGTCCACACTAGCTATTTAAATCTTCAAATTGTCCATACTTTTAATATAAAGTTTCATTTTGTCCCTCCTAGACATCTAAGCCTTCAACCTGTTTCTACTATATATATCTAAACCTTCTGCTTATTCTCAGTGTCCATAAGCATCTTGAGTTTTCTCGCGGCATTAACTTAAGTTTTAACTTCTTTACAGTTGCTAATTGTCTTCTGTGTTAATAAAAGGTCAAACACATAATAAAGGAAAGATGATGGCAGCACAGTTGAGTTTATTAAGGTGTAGCAAGAAGTTTAAAGTTCTAGTGTTATATCTCCTGACTTCAAAACATGAAGAAGTAGGTTTATGTATTACATAAATTATTTGTTTTATTATATATTCTTACATACCGTCAACATTTTAATAACTTTTTCTCAGTAAATATTAGTTGTTGTTGTTGTTTCCAGTTTGCAGAGCAAGACAAAGCGTAAAGTGGGAGGTATAGAAAAGAGTGATGGTGAGATTTTCAAGGTCTCCGTTTCAGCAACAACTCAGGGGTTTTCTCATCACGTCTTCCGGTAGTATACGACCAGTTTTGATAATGTCTCTCGGCATGTGTTTTTAGCTCGTACTATAGCCAAATGCTTCCGGCGCATTTTAACTCTTTGAGACCTTTCCGCTTTTCTCACCATACTGAAGACTTCGTGTAACAGATGGCCACTGTAGGGGTATCCATGCAGTACCGGCATTGCGCACACTCATACACATATGTGTATTTGGGGTTTTTATTTATGTATGCATGCGTCTTTAATTAGGAGTTGCTGTTAATGTGAGAAGAAAGACATCTTTACAAACGTTTTTATTCTAGCGGTATCCTTTGAAATTGACAACCATGTCAATCGGGCATTGACCGTATGATGACACAATAAAAAAAAAATGTCGCACATGTTTGTATTTAATCGCAAAATATTTGCATTGTCAACGAACTATGAATCACACAAATATTAAGACAGTTTGATTTTCATTATATCTTCGTGACATTTCTGTAAGTAAAGGATGTTTCGTATACTTAAGTTTGTTTTTAAGGAAATTGTATCATCTAGTTAAACGTACTGACTTAATAGGTTATTGGGTTAATTAAACAATATCAATTGAAACTTCCGTTTCCAAATTGTTTATTGTGACAAAACATAATTGGCCTGGTGGTTAGGGTGCTCCACTCACAAACTACGGGTCGCGGGATCGAAACCCGTCGCTGAACGTGCTTGCCCTTTCAGCGTGAGGACGTTAGAATGGGATGATCAATCCAATTACTCGTAGGTCAAGCTTAGCCCAAGATTTGGTGGTGGGCCATGTTGACTACCTGCCTTTCTTTCCTCTAGCCTATAACTTCTAAGCTAGGAACGGCTAACGCAGATAACCTTTGAGTAGCTTTGCGCGAGAATTCCACAACGAATGTCGATATTAGCAATTACTAGGGAAATAAAAGGATTGAAATTTACGCATTAACGTAGTTTGGTGGACTTACTATATAAAGTTTGTACATACGCTTGTGTTTTCCCTAATATTTTATTAACAAGAAATGTATTGTTTGTGCCAGTACACTATGAATTGTAAAGGTGATATAAATAACAATGAAAACAGATTGATCCTAGCGATAGAGATGTGGCATGAATTTTATTAATTTCTCCAGAAAATTCTAGGTTTGTTTATCACTTTCACACTTTTAATTTCTTGCTCTTCTTATACTGACGTGTTGTTCATCTTCCTGGTTGTATGTTGTAATGGGTGTGATCACTATATATCAATGTCGTTGCTACATCTAAAATTTTAAATAAAAAAAAAGAAAATTGGAAATGACCTGAGGCTATTAGGATAATGTTAATATGCTGAAATTGTGTTTTTAGTGAAACAAAGGAATAAATGTAACGAATTTGTAATAGATGTTTCTCGTTTTTTAATGCCTACTTTTTCCACATACTAAAACTTGTAACTAAGTTAACATCTTTTCAATGATAGAAAATTGAATATAATAACAAATACATTATATCGTTTAAGCCTATTGTTTCCGCCTCCATCCCTTTTTCTGACAATAAAAGCCCCCCCCCCCCTTAGTGGGACAGTGGTATATCTGCGGACTTATAATGCTAAAAATCTGGTTTCGATACCTGTGGTGGGCAGAGCACAGATAGCCCTTTGTGTAGCTTTGTGCTTAATAACAAACAACAAGAACAACTGACCAAAAATCTCAGGGAAGCTTGTGGTGTTCGCAATACCGCTGTTGTGTCATCACCTTTCCTCTGAAGCACCTACCAGTAAATAGCTATTTTTCTTCTTTTTCTTGAGCTGGCACTCTGTTTCAATTTCTGTTACGGCTGATTGTGCGTTAAACGTTATCACACAAAAGTGAAAGAAACAAGCATTTCTAAACAAGTGCTTGAAAATAATCCTACTTCAAACTATTGTAAGAATAATCTATGATATTAAAATGCTTGACTTTATGGCACATTTGAACCACGTTTTGAGTTGAAAAGTAGCAATGCCAATATTCGTAAGAGATCCCTACCCAAGCAAGCTATACCGTTCTGTATACAAAGAAGTAAGTTGAAATTGAATGGGCAGAATGAAAAATTTCTCATAAAAATGTTCGCAGGTAGAATTTGTAATAAATAAGTTTCACTGGGTTATTATAAATTTTTTTACCGTACTCCTACCATATACTGTGAATCCCTAAAGCTTCACTTAATTATGCGCGTTTAAAGTTTTTAAGTCATAGCTCTGAAAATGTAAACATGATTTTATCAGAAGTACTTTTTTGTTTTGTTTCTATTAGATTTGAATTAGTAAGTATAATTGTAAGACATGTAATATACCCACTAACAAGGATTCTGATAGCACGTGCAGGGACAGAAAAACTTTCTTCTGTATTAGCCTGCCATCTAGTGGTCAGATATACAACTGAATTAATAATGCTTGGAGACGTCAGGTGATGATAACAAAACCTTGTCGAAACGTTCTACATTTGCTGTTACGTTACACTAATATTAAAGTTTTTCTTCATTACCCATTCAAGCCGTCTCCAAGCATTATTAGTCTCCAAGTTGGTTCCTCGTCATCGAATTTGAATACAACTGAATTATCGATAACGTGAATAGATTAGCCTACCACATTAGAAAGGGCCCTGATTATACTTTATATTTTTTCAATAAAACGTACTTTAAATTATTGTCGCATAATAATTGGTTGACATGGAAAAGCGGCATAAGTTTTAAATAAATATTAATGATAAAATAAAAACTACGGAAAAACATTTATGTTATAAAATGGAAATATATATTTTCATGATTTTTAGCCCAGTTGACGGACCATTATTTCGGCATTTAGTTGGATTTTTTCCATGTAGTAGTTGACTTTACTAGATTAACTGTGACTTGTTTTAGTTGATTAGTAAATGTCTACGGGTTGTTGAAGTTTCATATTTTAGGTAGTGATGAATGAATTTCATCTGACATCGATAGTGTATTGTTTGTTTGTTTTGAATTTCGCGCAAAGCTACACGAGGGCTATCTGCGCTAGCCGTCCCTAATTTAGTAGTATAAGACTATAGGGAAGGCAGCTAGTCATCACCATCCACCGCCAACTCTTGGGCTACTATTTTACCAACGAATAGTGGGATTGACCGTCACTTATAACGCCCCCACGGCTGGAAGGGGCGAGCATGTTTGGTGTGACGGGGATTCGAATTCGCGACCCGCAGATTGCGAGCCGAGCGCCCTAACCACCTGTCCATGCACATTTTTTTTTTTTTAATATTATATACCTACATATCAAAATATGTATATAATGTTAGAAATTGTAGTCCATACTAGAGGGATGACATTTTGGCAATAAAGTTAGAAAAAAAAGACCTGTACACTCCAGATAATAATAACAATAAAAAGTTAATTCAGTCAACAATCCGTCAGTGCTGCTGAAATAAATAACAAAAACAATATTGTTATTTTGAGAGTAAAGGTCGTTTTTTTCTTCTAACTTTAGTGTTAGAATGTTTTTTTTTTTTTCTGGTAGTGTGATAATTATGAGCCAATGGCAGATTAATGCAAGAGCTAACGGGACTGCAATCTCGGGATCCAAAGGATTTGACGGCACACCGACCTTGCAAATCTTTGAAAAATAAGTACAATTCCATCGATGAACCCCTAAAAAATGGATATGGTCCTAGGCCCCCAGTAGGCTTAATCCGGTTCTGGGCATAGCTACAAAGTTATAGTAAGGAGGTTTAAGATAATTATAAATTCGGATTAATCTCCAATTCTTGAAATAAAAAAACGTAGGAATTACTTAAATTTAGAACTTATACCAAGTGTCAATTTTTGTTTTAAAACATATTTAAAGAGCCCTCTCCCATATCTAGCTACGGCCATCTGTTAAAGCAGTTAAAAAATTAATCAAAAATGCTGATATAATAATATTAGATAAAAAATATTATTAACGTTTAGTCCAAGACAAAATTAAGTTAAAAGGCAACAATAAACTTTGATCACTCTGTGAGGACTGTGAATACTCCGTATGTATTTTTCTGCTTAATAACTGGTCAGTTTGTGTTTGGTCTTTGTAATGTGTATTTCCCACTGGAATGGTTTGTTTGTATCCTGGTATAACGACTAACCAGTTAATATTTCGCCAGTTGGATGACTGGTCAGCAGCGACTTCTAGCAATCAAACTTCTATAATTGTTCACCACTTATATGTAATCACTTTCTGTATTTGTTAGAATGCAATTTACCTATACTTCTTGCTATAATCATTGGTACCTTGTTCGTTATGTGCTTCCAACTGTAATGATCAATTAATTTTGTACTTTCCTGCTCAAATGACTGTTTACCTGTATATTTTCTTGCTGCCATGATTGGTTGTTATGTCTGTTCTCCTCTAATGGATGCTCCGTTTATATGTATGTATTACTACTGTAATGACTGGCTAGCTATGTATTTCTTGTTGTAATAACTGGTCAATTTTGTGTTTTCCTTCTATTATGACCGATCGTGTACTTATATTCCGCTGTACTGACTGGTCAGCTAAGTTTTGTGTCTTTCCAATTGCTATAAGCACTGAGCTTATTAAAATGCTTTAATGAATGGTCAGTTATGCATTTTTGACATTATTATTATTGGTCAGTTATGTATTTTCCTTGTTGTAATTGCTCGTTTACGTTTTTTTTTTTCTAGTATGACGTCTCTCGGTGGGTCAGCGGTAAGTTTACGGTCTTACAACGCAAAACCCTGGGGTTCGATCCCCCTCCGTGGATGGAGTGCAGATAGCCCACTGTGTAGTTCTGCGCTAAGAAAACAACAACAACAAATCCATTATGATTGGTTCATTTTGTGTTTTCCCACTGTAAGTGTTTACGGGTCTTGTCGTTTCATTGACTGGCTAGTGATATGTTTTCCGCTCAGCGTAATGACTGATCGTCTATAGTTTATTTCTGTCAGCACTCTGTCAGGACTGGTCAGTATTTCTTTTTATTTAATAAGTGGTCAATAATGTGTTTTTTCCGTTGTAATCTCTAGTCGGCTATATGTTTTCTACGATATTGACTGTTTATTTGTATTTTATATCTTTTATATTTTGCAATTTTCTTTATTGAAACAATAGTTTGGGAAGTTGTAATATTCTGCCTTTAATATGTATAACTTTAAACTTTGGGTGTAAAAAATAAAACTGAAAGTTTGGTGTCGATATTAAGCATGTATTTATGCTCTATTTTCGGAATTACTATTCAATAGTTCCATTTTACTTTAATATTTTTATTTAATTGTTCATTACTCAATCTGTATTAACAGAAATACCGAGTCACTAAGTTCAAAGCATTAAAAATGAAACATCTAAATTGTGGATCTTTATTAGTGCATAGCTAAACAATGGGTTATATGTTCTCTGTCTACTGTGGGAGATCGAACCACGGATGTTTTCATTGTAAATCTGCAAACTTACCGCTGATACATAGGGATGGGGTATCCTTTTTTTTTTTTTAGAAAGGAATAGAAAAATAGTGCATTAGAATGTCATTAGCTCAGCAATTAGTTTGGAACATCTTTAAAATGTCATTAGCTCAGAAATTAGTATAGAACATATTTTTACAATATATACATATTTTCCAATTTTTTCAATAAACAAAAACTCATCTAAGTCTCACATGACAGAGAAATATTATTGGAGTAATTCTGCGATTTTCATATGAACGACTGTAATATTGCATACTGCTTTTAATTGCTCCGTTCGCTTTATTTTATCTGTGCGAATTAGAATCCTCATTAATAGCCATTTAAAGACTACTTCCAAAACTAAAACCATTTAGAAAAAAAACTTGCTTTATGCTGCTTCACAGACACCATGAATGGAACGGCTGTGCTCATTTAAACAGAGGAACCAAGGTGGAGCCCCCCCCCCTCCAAAGATCAAGTTTGAATGGATAAGCTGTTCGAATTTGACAGTCATTTACATTTTCACTAACTGAAGTCGAACCAAAATGTAAATGACATTTAATGCCTCTCATTGCATTGATAGTATTGCTAATTGCTCGTACTCAGTAGTCCTACATGGAGAATAACGCGTACACATTCATCGTCCCGCCATCCCCGTGAAGCCAACGAAATAAATGCCGCGAGAGGCACTCGTGTATTTGCTAGTTTTTTAGTATATGTTTTTATAAATATAAGTACCGTGCTAGGGTGGGGGCGTTATGAACATAGGTAAAAATGGGAGGTCGTTATAGGCAACCGTTTACAAACCCATCTTATAGGAATCCGGAATGTACATAACAGAACAATGAATTTATTTTATAGAAATAATGGAGTTAGTTCGGACTAGTCAAAAAAATTAGTACGGCAAATTATAGTAATCAGAATAAGTCAAAAAGTTACATGAATCACAAAAAGGTATTATAAAATTACATCCCTTACGAAAATGTATATTAATAGAAATGAAGTCTAATTACAACAGCAAACTACACCCAGGTATACAGTTGTACTACAATAAACTGCATCAGTGAGAAAAAAAAATTACAACACCAAACTACACCCAGGTATAGAGTTGTACTACAATAAACTGCATCAGTGAGAAAAAAAATAAATTACAACACCAAACTACACCCAGGTATACAGTTGTACTACAATAAACTGCATCAGTGAGAAAAAAAATTAAATTACAACACCAAACTACACCCAGGTATACAGTTGTACCACAATAAACTGCATCAGTAAGGGAAAAAATAAATTACAACAGGAAACTACACCCAGGTATACAATTATACTACAATAAACTGCATCAGTGAGGAAAAAAAATAAATTACAACAGGAAACTAAACCCAGGTATACAGTTGTACTACAATAAACTGCATCAGTGAAGGAAAAAATTAAATTACAACCGCAATCTACACTCAGGTAAACAGTTGTACTACAATAGACTGCATCAGTGAAGAAAAAAATAAATTACAACAGGAAAATACACCCAGTAATACAACTGTACTACAATAAACTGGATTAGTGAGGAAAAAAATTAATTAGAACAGCAAATTACACCTAGGTAAACAATTGTACTACAATAAACTGCATCAATGAGGAAAAAAATTACAACAGAAAACTACACCCAGGTGAACAATTGTACTACAATAAACTGCATCAGTGAGGGAAAAAAATATTCCAACAAGCTACACCGCCGCTAATTGTTGGGCTTGTCTAATCAAATAGTGAAAGTTGACCATCACTCTTATTGTGCACTTACGGCCTCAAATTGCCTAGCGCGTTTGTGCAGCAAGGGTTCGCGAACCGTGAATCTTCGGATTTACAGTTGAGACAGTCTAACAACTAGGTCACTAGAGGGTATTTTAGAAATCACAACACTCCGTATTGTTTAGCTTGGTTCAGTGGTGATAAGAGGATTTGATTTTATATTTTTCATAATCTTATTTTCAAAGTTTACTTTTGATTCTAGGATATCTCAAAATATTTTATAAAATATAGATTACAAGATATAATGCAGTTGCCTTGCCAGTTCAAAATGTTATTCTTATGACCAGGAACATAGGTTAAAATATATAAGGGGGGGGGGGGTGCTGCGTTTGTTTTTGGGTGGGAGAGAGGTGTAGCCATACTAGGTGGGTCCGGGAGCATGCCTCTCAGAAAAGTTTATAATTTTCACTGAAAATGGTTTACCTTTACTGTATCTGAGGCTATTTGTACACCTTTTAAACATGTTTTATACTCATATGGCCGCACTCATCCAGCCTTAGTGCATGGTGTGACCGAACATATCTCAAATACATTTCAACTTTAAAGGATATGTATGTTTTAATATGCAACCTCAACATTCTCTGTTTGGTAGTACTTAATTGACAGGTGAATTTAACGAAGTTTAAACTTATCTACTTAATTAGACTCATTACCTTAAGCATATGTGCAGTTTCACTTTTAATCCGACTGCATTGCGTGCATCAAGAGTCATGCGACGTTGTTACTTTGCGTGTATGATGCAGTCAACAAGTGATGCGTGACGTAGGAATATTTTCATTCATGTATTCAGTTCCTTTCTTAGTTGTTAGGAGTCAGTATTCGTCAAATACATTTATATTTGTGGTACTGTGGTGTTTGTTATATACGTCAAACATTTATTCGTGGAAATGTGTCACGTGATTATCGGTACAGCCTTTCGGTTGGCTCTGCACTTACAGGTGCCTTATAACGCTTTCTGGGAGTTCTTTGTATGTTCCTGTTACAGTCCAGCGACCCTTATAGCTATAGCGGTCACCTAAAGAAGGTCTGGCTGTTATTGTAATATTATAAGAAGGTTAAACCATCAATTCGCTAAGATGAAAGTGAGTGACACTTTGACCTACTTAACGTGATTACAGAAAACAATCGATTTCTAGGTTTTGTTCAGCTGTGGTTATTAGTTTATG
>NW_013665620.1:889151-922686 GCF_000517525.1 Limulus polyphemus
TCGAGCGGTACAAGTTATATGACATTGACACTTATGTGGAAGGTTTCAGTATTGTTGATATTTTTCACTTTCTAAGCAGTTGTGTGAGGAACAGTCAGAATGTCCACTAATCAAAGGATCTTAATGGAGAGTCTACTATAGAACGTTTAACAGTGGCACAATGTCCGGTGAAATTAGGATTTTTCTGCAGAAACCGCAATTTTTACTTCTCCAAGAAAACTTTATCACCGCAATAGTCCACTGTATAGCTTTGCGCTAAAACAAAAGGCAAACAAACAGCCAATCAGAAAATATATAACATCCCAGGATAGTGTGCCACTCTTAAAATTTATATAATTAAATCGCAAAACATCTACCAAAAACAGCAACTTGATAATAAATGGAATCTGTGATTTACGAGCCAATTGGAACAGTTTAAGAGTCCTGCTAAAATCCTATCTTTAAAACTAATGAAGTGGAAAATCAGATGGACAACTTTCGAGATGCAGTAATTTAAATAACAAAATTATCTAACCGGTTAGTACAATCGATTGCTTAATAATGATAGGAAACAACTTGATAGTTGTAAATGGAACTTCCTTCCACGAAAATCCATACTATGACACACTCTTGACTCAATAGACGTGTCTGTTAACATGTGGGAGGCTACTCTATGATTGCTTTCCACTAAATCAACACTGTGGCACTTTTCGATTCAATAGACGTGTTTTTTAGACAAGTGGAAGTCAAGTCTATGGATGCCTTCCACTACAAGCCACAATATGACACATTCTTTGATTCACTAGACATATCTGTTTGAACACATGAGGGGCGAGTCTATTACAAAAATTTTGTCTGTGAGAGGGGAAGTAGGTTCTCACTGTCACAAAAAAGTGAACTCTAATTCATTTTGATATACGGCCCATTTCCTGGTAACTAAGTCATAAAAGTGAAATACTTCAGATCAGACTAGCATACTTGTAAAGTACGAAAAGATAAAATAATATATATTTATTTATTTACAGAGAATAATTACACGACATGTAAAAAACAGAATTTTTAAGCCAAGAAACATAGGCACTAAAAATAGTTTTGTTCTATGTTGTCTATCAGTTTTTCAAGAGGTATCCATACTATTAAAACCTACCTTCTCGCGTTACAATTGTGCTTGTAACAAGAAACTACAGTCCATTTCTTATCTCGTATTTTCCGTTTCTGTATTTCTGGTGTTTGCTGAAGGTAATAAAGTTTATGTTTATCACTGAATAATCACGTGTTGGCTACATATAAGCATTCGGAAAAACTAGTTGTCGCAAATAAGGTAGGTATTTGTGTTTAGAGCAATTGAATCTATTTTATAGCATTGTTTAGATGTATGAATATTTTAATGAATATATTAATTATAAGGATAAAAGAAGATATTCATGCTGAAGAGGACGAAACATCCCTGGATGGAGTTTCATGTGTCTACGTAGTTAGAGTACTAGGCCTGCTTGTTGAAATGTTACTTCGGAAGATATAGTAGAGTAATTATGTTGAAACTAGTTCCGGTAGCAGGCCTTCTTGTTCAAATGTTACTTCGGAAGATGTAGTAGAGTAATTATGTTGAAACTAGTTCCTGTAGCAGGCCTTCATCTTCCGAAGTAACATTTGAACAAGGGAACTAGTTTCAACATAATTACTCTACTATGTAGTCGGACTTGTTCAAATGTTACTTCGGAAGATGTAGTAGAGTAATTATGTTGAAACTAGTTGCTGTAGTAGGCTTTCTTGTTCAAATGTTACTTCAGAAAGTGTAGTACAGTAATTGCATTGAAACTGGGTGAATTACGAACCCGAATAGAATATAAATAATTATCTTTGATGGACATATGTTAAGGTTATGTAGAGTGGGGTCTGAACTCACCTTGGCTCCTATTCATTTATTATAATTTTGTAGTATGCTGTATAGAACACTATGCATAGACGCAATTAATAAACGACTTATCCTAGTTGACAGATAAGATAACGATAAGATGGAGAAAGTCTTGGAGGACCAAACTACTTTCTGTAGTTTAGATGACCTACTTCTGTTGACTAGTCCTCCAAGACTTGCTGCTCACTTTACTTGTGTTTGTTCATCATGAGAACTCTGTCTAAATCACCTGTAAAGGAATAACGAACAGATTAAGCAACTTTATCGAAATGTAAACATAGACAAAGCCTTGACCTTAAGCCACAATAACAGTCTTTTATCAAATCTAAAGTCATTTGAACAAAAATACCGTTTGAGTGGAAAAAGCATAGACATCATGTTACCTTAGTATTTGTATTCTAAACGTTGACCAAACAGCGATCAAAGATTGAAAGTACATAGATTTTCACCAATATTTCATAATTGTCTTTATTTTTATAATTTCTTAGCCTTTTCAAAGGTAAAGCTGCGCAACAGGCTATCTGCGCCCCGCCTACAAGCAGGTATCGAAACGCGAATTGCAGTGTTTTAAGTTTACCGTTGAGCCACCTGGTGGCCAAGAGGATACAAAAATAGTGACGCCGCTCCTGCTTACTCTAGTCATGGCTATGGTTACTCTCGTCAAATAGTTCTAGTCTGTAAAAATCTCTTCTATCTTGTTGTCTGGTTCTCAGCCCATACTTACTTTTACTGAGTTTGTTAAAATAACACATAACAAGCGAAACTTTTTAGGATAATTGCCATGACACGCGATTTAACGAGCATAGCGAACTTGGTAAAGGTCACAGTTCTACAGTGTCTGAAGCGCTCCTATTGAGTACTTGTTGAACTATTGTAAATATTCAATATTTTGGTTCTAGCCTTATAATAATTAGACCTATTTAGACCAACGACAATTATACTGCACATTGATAATTTACTACATGACTAGACAAGATGCATTTCAAACATAAGTAATAGCAGCTATAGTTCCCTTCTCTTACAGACCAACGTATTAATTTTGTTTCGTGTTTCTCTGTTAATCAAAAATTGATTAAACTATCTAATTGTACGGCAAACTTTATACCAGTAAAAATGGTAATACCCAAAAATAAATAGAAAAACTAGGAACAGAAGGTAAGAAATAGAAAAACCACATTGGTATAACTTGCTTGTATATACAACTAAATATGTTTGTGCGCATGTGTATGTGGTTATTTATTTTCTACATAGAAACGGCTCCTTATTTAAACTTATGGTAACAAACTGTGACACTTTATCACATATAATTTATTCAAGTACAGGTTAGGCTTAGAAAAGTTTTTTCTACGAGTAACCATTACTCTGCGACCCCCTTATGTGTCCCTCCCCTCCTCTTTTGTATATCCGAGGTTTTTTGCTCCGCCCTAAGACGCAATCTCACGAGCCAGCTGAGGAGTAGTCAAACAGGTTAGGGCGCTTTATCACAGCGTTCTGGCCTCAAGGTTTATCTTTCTTACCTGGCTCACATCGATGTTTGTAAGTTTCAAGGTCACTGTATCTTATCTTCTCTCACGTTGGACTGGTTTACATCCAGCATTTTCGATTTTACCTGCGCGGCGAGTTTCTAGTCTCGACACCATGTTATTCGTTCTGTATAATAATCGCGAACACTGCAAACACTGACTTGTAGTTTTGTTGAGAAACCCGGACTTGCATAGAATAGGTAATCGAATGCTTTGAATGGGCGTTATGCTTGATAAATCATGAGAGTAAATGCATATATTATTGACGATATTTTGAAAATGGCACTCAGTTTGGCAATTGCCAAAAACAAAGTAAATTTTCATTGTAGAACTATTTATTAAATGAGCTATTTCAAAACTGTTTTGCTTAAAATTTTATGAATAGTTCTCGTTTCTTACTAAAACAGCATTTCCCAAACTTTTTTGGCCACGGAACATTTTTCAGCTGAGAAAAAGCTTACGGAACACTAGACACGTGAAATATCGGTGTAGAGGGTATGTTGCGTGCGGAGCGCCCTCTAGAGTTGTATATTATTAATTTATTTATTTAATAGGTTTGTTTGTTTGCTTGTAATTAAGCACAAAGCTACACAATGGGTTATCTGTGCTCTGCCCACCACGGGTATCGAAATCGGATTCTAGCGTTGTAAGTCTGCAGACATACCGCTGTGCCACTGGGGGGCTATTTATTTAATCAAATTACATATTAATGAATTTTTACATTTTTATGCTTATAATATATTTTAGGTACAAACCTCTCGACTAAGATATTATGTAGAATAGATATGGCATCTTATATAATTATTCTTCAATGTGTAATCGATATTATCTAATTCTAATACATAGAAAAATATTTCATGATAGGTTATGATCGTACAAAAAGTGTTAAATATTTT
Source organism: Limulus polyphemus (assembly GCF_000517525.1). NCBI lineage: Eukaryota > Metazoa > Arthropoda > Merostomata > Xiphosura > Limulidae > Limulus > Limulus polyphemus. The sequence goes on from NW_013665620.1 coordinate 893,465, forward strand.
ATTAAAATTTAAAATCATGATTTTCTCACGGAGCACCTATCAATCTCGGACAGAACATAGTTTGGGAAACACTGTAATAAAATATTGTCAACATAAAAGTGCCTATTATAATATATAAAAACATAAAACACTTTCAGAAAATAAAATTTTTATTGTTATTTACATATACAAGTAGTCCTAAAAGTTATAAATCGATTATTAAGACGTACATATTTCAAAAAAATTTTTTTTAATTATTAAGACATAGTTATTTAGGAAAAAGAAGAACTATTCTGGTTATTGAGAGATATGACTCTTTCAAAACGAACATATTTTCAGATCAGAGATATAAAATTCCCAAGAGAAGGGTGTCTCTTGTACTTAGTGGCATTGGAAAACAAAGGAATACAGATTAACCTGGGGCACCAAGACCGATCCGAAAGAGATCTATAAGAAGTCGTACCCCATCCATGGTAAACAACTTGTAACAGGGAAAAGCCGACTAACGCAAAAGTCATTGGCTAAAGCTACCCACGTGCCACAGACAATAATATGCAAAATAATCAAAAAAGAAATCGTATGGAAAAGCGACACGAGTCACATGTACTCAAACGACTTCCACGACATATCTGTTCAATCGTCGCATAACTCAAGCAGCCAGAGAATGAAACGGGTATTCATGTTATTTCTACGAAGACATATCAGTCAAGTCGCCGGATGCGGCGCCAATGAGTTAGACTCTTAAAACAGGCGCAGGAAACCATCTTCCTTATGCATTAGATGGATTGTGGAAATCTCACAGGGAGAAAGGGTATCACGACATGGTGCGTTTCTAAAATCCTTTTAATATAACGTACTCAACCTCTATAGGATCAAAATAGAGGTCTGACTGTTACATAAAAATCCTCCAATATAGTATGAGCACAATAATCTGAAAGTGTCAGTCTGACTTCTCCAGTTAACAGTTAGTAACTAAAGAGATAAACAAACAACTGATAGAAAGTAGTTTTTGTTAAAACGATTATGTTATGGCCAACTGGTCTTCTTTCGGTTAAAAAAAAATAGGCTTAATAAAATAGCAAATAATCGTTTGTTTAGAATCATATCTCAATTGCATTTTTTTCTATGCCAAGGAAATTTCTACCATTGTTACCACTGTTTTCTGTAGAACAATATACACTCGAAATATGAGTGTGACCATTGCACAAGCAAAATATCAGTCTGACTGTTACACAAGTAACTTAGAGTCCAAATATCAGTCTGATTACAAATGTAAGATACTAATTTGTCCATTGCACAATCACTCTTAATATAGGTTACTATCTGTCTGATAGTACATTCGGTGTATCGTTTTGATTAATAAACAATCACAAATAACCCGCCATTTTGATGTTTGTACGAAATGTTTTAGTATTGTCCACGAAGTTTGCTAATAGTTTTCGTTTCATTACTAATATATTGTTAGGGTACATTTTCTAACTATTGCTGATGATGAACAGTTCTTCAGTTGAAATAATGATCATTGATTATAATTATTTTATCTAGAGAATCGTTTCAAGTGCGATAACAAATATCTCGCTATTAAATAAAAACGTTTTAGTTTGTCACTGTTTGTAAGAAGCAGTAATATACGTTTTAGAATAAATAAGCATTTAATGCTTATTTGGGGCTTAGTAATAAAAAGGCGATTAAACTTGAGTTATCGATTACAATCAATATCATATGATAAATAACAGTCGCACGTCTAACCAGTAAACATCGAGAATTTACACTTACATTTCATACCCAAAGCTACGTGAGGTGGAGGCATGACTTTGCCCAGGCTCGTCGTTAGTTAAAGTGTATATGTGCTGAATACAATGCATAAATAATGAAGATTCATACATACATAATCCTGTTTTCTTGGAAATCTCTTGACAACACCCAAAATACTTTCTCTAAGCCACAAACCTTTTCCGTTTGTCTACTTGATTTGTATTCAGCACGTGTTCGTAATGCATTCGGGGGAACCTTCTAGATTGCTGAGCCTCTGTTTTATAGTTTGGTTTTGTTAAGCGAGCATGACTATGCAACTTGCATCATTAGTTAAATGATGCAACTTACATCCTCAGTTAATTGATCCACCCAGTTGTCTCTATGTGTTCAGTTCTGTTTTTTTAATAGTAGGAAATTTCTTGTTCATGAGCAGAAGTATTGTATCTATAACATTCGTTAAACAAATTTGAATGAGAAAGATTTATCCACCGGTGTTGAGATACTTATTCTTGCGATTATGGAAATTCCAATAATTAAGTTCAGTTTGCATACGTTACATAAATATATATATATAGAAATTGTCTGTAAACGTTTCACATATGTTCAGTTTTAATGGCCAGGTTCTATTTTCATACAATACATAAATATATATATAGATTCGTGTCAGAAAATAACTGGACTATTCATGACTTTATATATATAAAGAATAGAACGTTGTAGGAAATCCAAAGTAATTTCAGTTCAGTTTTAAAATGTATAGAAGTGGCCTCACGTTGGACTGCAGATCGGTAGATCCATGGTTAGAGATATGATTCCATTGGACATGACTCACATTTTCTGCTATGAGGGTGTCATACTGTGACAGTCAATCCTGCTGTTCGGGTGTAGCCATAAAATAGGCATCAGGTGTTGCTGGTTGGATACCATTCCTCTGCTCAACTGTGTTTAAACTTTAGAGATTTCTGAACTAGACATCTAGCTCGTGTGTCGCATAAGGTGTCTTTCGTGTAGAAAATACCAGTACCATAACATCTGCATGGTAACAATGTTGTAAATGTGAGATTGTTTATTTGTTTATTCAAGGGCTATCTGCGCTAGTCGTCCCTATTTGTGAAATGATAGACTAGAGAGAAAGCAATTTTTTGGTATACTATTTACCTACGAATAGTACGATTAGCCATAATATTATAATGCCCCCATGGCTGAAAGGACGAGCATGCTTGGCGACGATTTTCGATCCATAGACCCGCAGGCTGCGAATCGAGCGCCTTAACTATCAGTCTAAGTCAAACCATAAACGTAGAAGTTTGGAATGAAAATATCATTCCATCCAAGTAGTAGAGATATTTTTCTATGGTTTACTTTTATTCTTTGAACAGTTTAAATACAGGATTTGTTTGCTATTGATTGCAATCACTTGTTTGGCATAGAATGCAAAGGTATATCAATTTCTTGCACGCACTCGATTGAAAAAAAAGGAAATGGATTCGATTTATTAAATGGCTAAAAAGGGCGGAGGGAAGAACAATAAAATCGATTGTGTCTTTTTGATATCAAAACAATATAAGCATTTATGTTCTTATTTAAAATCCTTAGATAAAATATCCGCAGCTATTACTGACTTCCTGTTACTTAAAATCATTTTGTGTACTACAATATTTTGTTTATATAAAAAAAAGTATAATAATTTTATTAGTCTGCTCGTTTATCTTTTCAAATAATTGTTTTCCAGTAAATATTAGAATAAACTTGAGAAATAATTACTGTTTTAATTCCTAGCTACAGGTTTGAGGAATAAATATGAACAATGTTCAATTCCCCTTAAGGTGAATATGAGTTTTTAAGTTTCCCTGAAGTGTATATGAGTTTTTAATTTCCTCTAAAATGTACAGAGGTTTTAAGTTTCCCCGAAGTGTATATGAGTTTTAATTTCCTCTAAGATGTACAGAGGTTTTACTTCCTCCTAAGGTGTATATGAGTTGCTTATTCCTTCTAAGATGTATATGAATTGTTAATTCCCCCTAAGGTTTATATGAGTTGTTAATTCTCCCTCTGAGGTGTATATGAGTTGTTAATTCCCCCTAAGGTGTATATGAGTTGCTTATTCCTTCTAAGATGTATATGAATTGTTAATTCCCCCTAAGGTTTATATGAGTTGTTAAATCCCCCTAAGATGTATATGAACTGGTAATTCCCCTAAGGTGTATATGGGTTGTTAATTCCCCCTAAGATGTATATGAGTTGCTAATACTCCCCAAGGTGTATATAAGTTGTTAATTCCTCCCTGATGTGTATATGAGTTGTTTTCGTTCATTACATAACTTTGGTGATATTTTTGCATTTTATACGTTTTGTGACGTGGGCTTATAGAATTGGTTGTTTTTAATATATTGCCAAAGCAAGTTTCGATCGTGCTTTAATTCTGATTTAATTTATTTGTTCTATGCTAAACAAATCGCCTTTTCAAAAGCGATGGTGAGAAGAACAAAGCGAGAAAGGTTGTATTAATATTTCCCTTCATTTTTAAATCCTTCTTTGGGTAGGTTTTAGGTCACTTGAAACACATATATAAAAACAAGAAAAAGTTAGCGAGAGCCTTAAACGGTTTTAAAGTAAGAACACATATAACAATTTATGAAATATATATGTATATATACATGATGTTAGAAAAACACGTAGGTTCAAGAAGTCTTGATAAAAATAGGTTATAGAGTTTATATATATATAGTTATACCATTCAATCTTTTCAGATTTAGCAGAAAATCCAATTCGAAACGACATCAGGAGGAAGAACCTCAGCTTTTGATGCTTTATATAACTCCTCTCTTCTTTCCTGCTGTGAATCGTTACATGTTTCCTCGAGAGAGCTTTACTATAGGCCTCACAATGTAAACTTGAACCAACTGTCAGACCCAGCAGATAACTTTAACACGATAATAACACGTCGCAAACCGAGCGTGGGGCAATTTCATCCCAGTCGATCATGCTGGAAAATCTGTAGTTCTGCACGACCAATTCCCCTTCTTATATATAAATATATATATAGTGGCAGGTTTTCTCTGAAGTCGGGGCGCTGGTATAAAGCATTCATATTATACTTAGTTACTTCTAACATTTTGACAACTCGAATTGATAAAAATAAAATTAAAAAATATCTAATGTTTTCACTTTCTGTTATGTACCTGCATAACGAAGTTTAAAGAATTTTTATAAAGTTCTTGCTAATCTATTACGTTGTTTTTCACGGTGCGACATTGTTTTAATATCATTAAATCATGTAATATTTTCATAATTGCTTATACTATTTCGTTCTCATGTTTGATTTTTTTACTTATGTTCTTTGTTTTAATACTGCATTCTTCATACTGATTGATGCTGTTGATTTGTTCCGTACATTTGTAAGTGCAATTTAAATTAGCCTGTGTATACGCACTTCTTTTTGAATTATTAACTAGAATTTAGGTCAAAAAGCAGTTACGAATATCCCATGTAAATATATAAATAAAAGAGAAAAAAAGACTTCTTTTCACATTGAATTTCACCCCTTTTGCAGTTTAAAAGAGCTCTTCAACTTGACCACAAAATCCAGGGGTGAAAGCATAAAATAACGAAGTACTGAATCATTAACAGAAAAGTGGCCCTGTGATATTCGTCAGTACATTGAAACAAAACAAAAGCAGTGCTATTACGCATCTACTCCTTCAGCTTATGAATTCGCCCACACTCCATCTGTTAATTAGAAACGCTTTAATTTCCAGTCACTCCTTTGAACTGCCTTGACTATAAGTTTTGTTAGTACTTCAGTTAGTGTTTTTGAACATTAGAAACAGATGTTATAATTATGAATATTCTAGGACGCTTTTTTCGGAGTTTTGAGAGAAGACGATTTGACTCATTTTGTACACCATGTTTGATTTGGGCATTCAACTCATTAAAATATTGAGGAGAAATTGTTGCGGGTGATAATAGAAGTCTTCTTGGCGTTCTTACAGTTTTCTTTTGATGACATCATATAGACCTGAATAGCTTTAAGAGTCAACTTTTTTCTGGCATATCCAAATAAAAATGATATTAAGAACAAATTATTCAATATAATACTTTGCTATTGTTTGAATACTAGTAAGTTGAAGCAAAACTCTACAGAGACTTTTGTACTTCGTGAACAGGAAGATAAAATAACCATTACTTTAAAATGTTGAAAGAAAAGTGAGATGAATTTATCTGAATCGAATTCAGTGTTTAAGCTAACAATTAACTAAGACATCATCCTGGCGTCATAGTTTTCCATCAATATCTCAATGTTAAACCTTGGTTTAGACTAAGGGCACACTTCGAACTATGGTCAGTAAATATCACTGGTAAGTTTATCTTGCGTAACTGCACTTGGCCACGTGCAGAGAAACAAACTGAATTATACAGAAATGTAAGGAATTTCCACTAGAGGGTGTTGCTAGTTGACACTGATACACGCTTGATAAAACTAAGCAGATATATCAACCAAACTGATGATTTTATTTTGGTGCAATGTACATTAAAGTTTCATTAAACAGCATTCCTAACTACCAATCTTTCGAAACTGTAGTTCTCAGCTGACCAAGATATGAGTTTCCTTTTCCTAAAGTGAGTTTTATTTGTTTGAGATTACAATGATTATTTTTCTTGTTGTGAATTAATAAAAAATTAAACTAGTATAAAAACACAAAAGAACTGGCATCTGTCTTACTTTCTATACATGCATGCACAGCATTCATAAGAAAGTATAGAAATAAAACTAAGTTATGATAACTGTTTTTTAAATAAAACAATCGAAACATCTCCAACTTGTATATATTAATTACAAAAAATAATAAATAAATACTCTTTTAAACATATCGTTGAAGTTTATATGGTGGATGTGGATTAAATTTATTGAAAAATCACCAATAAGAGGAAGTAAAGATCAAATAGTCTCATTGCTGTTTCTCAAGTCGTCAGCTTCATTTCTGTAAGGGCTTATTTCACAAGAAAAAAACAACAACAAAAAAAAACACGAAAACTTGTTCTATATCATATATTTCTTTATATGTGACCTTCACCACAAGGTGACATTGCAGACGGATAGGAAGGTCTAGATAAAATGGTAGTCTATTAAGAAGTGCATGTAATAAGAGGTGATAATAAATACGTTTCTCTCGATAAGTACATATGTTAACTGTTTGAAATCATGCACGTTTTGCTGTGAAGCAATATGTTTACTGCAAGTTGCTTTGCTGATAGCACATAGTCCTGTTTTTGTCACCTTTTACACTTTGAGATCTGATCACTCATTCGGCATTTTACTGATGAAGTGTCTAAATATAGATGTCTTGTCCTTGACCACTTAGACTTCCACGTGAAAACAAGAAATTACCGAATTATAACGCTCTCTTATAACTGGAAAGTAAAATGCATTATTAATGAATATATGAATGACACATAAATAATTTATTATGATTGTAATATTTTATTTCGTTTATGTTCGAAAATTTGTAGACACTTTTGGAAAAGCGTATTTCTAATGATTGGATATAAATTATACTTAATAGCCAATTAAAATGCGTTTTCAGAAGCATTAAATGTTATATTTTTGTCTAACAGTTAAGTCACATTTCACACAAATATTGGTCTTAAATCAAAGTAACAGTCAAAATTTAGATAAAACAATATTATATTTGTTAATATTAATCATTATTCTTAACTATATTGTGGTATGTGAGAAGACTGAATCATAATAATTATAACAAAATAATAATATATTATTTTTAAAACAATAATATTTGGTTTGGTTCGTTTTGAATTTCGCGCAAAGCTACACTAGAGCTATCTACGCTAGCCGTCCCTAATTTAGCAGTGAAAGACTAGAGGGAAGACAGCTAAGCATCACCACCCACCGCCAACTTCATAGTTCCAAAGTATGTAACTGTAATGAGACTTAATGACGTGATAATATTGTAAAGAAGTACAATCTTTACGTTTCAAACCTCCTATAGAAATACTAGTGACGGTAGGTAATAACAGCACTTTCATTGTTTCCTTAGGATTTATAAAGCTAAAAATCTGTTTTCGATACCCGCGGTGGGAAGAGCGCTTAACAACAGACAAACTTACTGGAGCCAACAATCCTTTCAGTTTGTTCTTTCTTGTCTCCTAGTGGCTCAGCGGGAAGATTGAAGACTTATAACTAAAAATCGGGGTTCGATACCCTTAGTGAGCAGAGCACAGATAGTCCCTTAGCGCTTAACAACAAACAAACAATCAGTTTGTTTAATAATTTCGCGCAGAGCTACATAAATACTATTTTGTATAGATGACCCTAATTTTGAACTGAAAGGTTAAAGCAGTGGTTCACACCGAGCCACTTAAGATGACGGCTATAAAGCCAAGGACCGGGCTTGAGCCTTTTGTGGAATACATCTTTCCCCTAAATAGTTTTGATTACTATTGCAATATTTGATCATAATGCAGGCCTCCAATTAGGCTTTTGAGGGCCTGATACGGCCCGCAGATCGCCTATCTGAATTCACTGGACAACGCCCACCATCATCTCTTGTGTTACTTTTATCTAATTGAATAGTGAGATTTGACCCTCAGTCTCGTAGCCCACTCATATTCAAAGGTGTGGGGCCCATTTCTGCGGCTAATGGCTATGAACCATGAATAATCGGGTCCACAGTCAGGGCTCAGTGGACCACGTTCTGTCCCCAATCTCGTAAAGAAAATCTCTTAAGAATTATCGGTTATAAAAAGAGTTATCACACATTTTACTAGCTGTTCTTTTAGGCTTAGTGCGCCCCGAGGTTAGCGTTCTAATTAGTGTAGCTGGGGTTTCATGGCTCGCGTCCAGTTACCGCCAAGGAAAATCGCGTTCTCCGTTTTGGGACAGTGAGTGCCTTAAAAGAGTGACAGTCAAATCCCGCTATTCGGTCTTACTAGAGTACCCCAACTGTTGGCGGTAGGTTTTGTTGATTAGTGATCTTTCTTCTAGTCTATCACTTCAAAATTAGGGATGGCTAACGCAGATAGCTCTTATGTAGCCTTGCTCGAAGTCCAACAAAACAAAGAAAGAAGTTATTTGTTTTTATTTAATATGGATGTGACAGACTTAACAAAAAATCATTTTTCCCTGCAATTTCTCTTTTTTTTTAAACAGTTTTACTAAATCACTCATAGCGATTATTGTAGTTTACCATGTCACGGTATGAGGCTACGCAGGTATTTAAAAACCCATTTTTACGTTAAATAATTTTCTCTCTCTCTAAACTAGTCTATAGAGTCATAAGATGGCTAAATTAAATGTTAAATACATAAATATCAGGCAAAAGGATCTGGCAAAAACTTGTGTTATTACCATTCATAGATTGTTTTTTTTTTGTGTTCCAACACTTTTAGATAACAAACCTGTGTCAAAATTTTTATTTGAAAACGTGTTTTACTTAACCCTTTGAATGTTGAAGATTTATCATGTCGCCACGAACAGCATCAACTTAATTTCACTTTATTTATGTGTTGTTGCTAAGATAACAAAATATAGATGGTTATACCAACGTGGCCACATCCGGGACTGTTTGCGGAGACAAGTGGCTGGTTAGCAGTACAAGCCTGAGAATTTGTTTCTTAGCAAAGTAATGGGTTATACTATTATTAAAAACTTTTAAGTATTTACACAGGCAAGGAGTGAAAAAAATCACGAAACTGTTGATAAGTGTCTGCTCACTGATAGTAACGGTTTGTCGTATGTTAGAGCGGTAACCTTCAAGACTTAAGGGTTCGCCTATCAACTGATTTCGTTAATGGTAGCTCTTACAAGCTGAAAGGTAGAAACTTAACCAAGAATGGAACATTAGATAAGCCTGTTTTCAAGAGGTGAGTAACTGAAGGACCTCTGTGCAAACGAATTATACATTGTAGAGTAAAGAGCAAAGTTCTTAGCAGTCATAAACGTGCAGTTGTTCTATAAACCAGTGTTTCATGGTCCTAACTTTTCTATTCAAACGTCCACTAGTGGCACAGCTGTAAGTCTGAAGACTTATCATGCTAAAAACCGAGCTTCGATATCCATGGTGGGCACAGCACAGATAGCCCATAATGTAGCTTTGTGCTTAACTATAAACAAACAAATAAATCTATTCAAACTTCGTCGTTGTTGATCTAATTTTACGGAGGAATGTTACTATGTCTGAAAGATTCGATATAATATGTACAAAATCTGAAACTTGAAAAACTACTGGCTGATGTTTCTGTAAATTCATCTTCACAAAAACTATAATAAAGCCGATATCCAATTTCACTTTTAAAGAAACTATAATGTGAACAATTTTGTAAAGTACAATTAAGATTCATTTTTATGGTCATATTTGCTAAAAAAATAAAAATTACGCCCGATCGTTTTAAATTCTTCTGATGTTACAAGAGTTACGTAGCACTAAGTGACCATGAACCCTACTAGCTTGCTTGAGATTGCGGTTTTTAATAGCAGAGGTTAGACGTCATAATCCAAAAAAAAAGTATAAATGGCATTTAGCCAGTGTTGGTATCCCTGATTCACCCCTGAACCCTTTATTTCTTCTGGTTTGTTATTTTTCTGAGCTAGTATATATGTGTAAGTGCACGTTCCTGAAGCGATTGCAACACGTCCTAGGTTTTAATTAGTACTGCCAAATGTATGTGTTAGTGACTTTAGATTTCGAAAATCCTGAATGCGGCTTTTTATTCTCTCGTTCTTTTTCTTTACAGGAAGGAAACTGTAAGGGTTTTTAAGTTGTAGTTGAAGTTTTAAAATATGCACAGAGGTTTAAAATATATGTTTGTATATAGTGTTGACTGCTTTAATAACCCATAAGTCTTCGTTTGTTTAAGTAAACATTAAAAAGTAATAACACCTTCAAGTTTGTATAGCGAACCTAGTAACGTGTGTATTAAAAGAAAATAATAGGTCAACTGAAGGTCAAGGGTAAAAACCATGTCATCGTGTTCTTTCAAAGTCACGCGGAATAGCATGATTATATATATTAGGGAAGTAAGTAAATATGCTGGTATGTATAGTTATACCTGAATATATATATAAAACAAGGAATTTATTCACTTGAAAAGAATGTATACGTGTATTGTAGTATATGGTTACATGTAACTCAGTATAAAAACCAAAGCATTTATGGATTTAAGGAAACGTACTTTCAATGAGGTATGTGGCTATACTTAACTATATACATAAAAAACACAAAGAATTTATTCATCTGAGAAGAACGTACATGTTCATCGAAGAATGTAGTGACATTAATTATATATTAGAATCAATACTTGGACAGTAAGTAGGCTTCATATACACATGAATATTTTTTACTTTATATAACAAAAAACAGTGCCACTTCTATATGGCTCCATGGCCTGTGCTTATAATACGTCGTAAGCAAGACTACCTGCTTTAACACGTAGGTATGTTTCAAACAAAACGTTACTATTGTATTCAAATATACGTTACAGAAATAATAACGAATCTTGGCACAGAGATTCTTTAGGTGTATGATTAATAAACATGTGAAATTCACCAAATATTTTATCTTACACGTAATTAATGTTATGTTTGCGTTGTTTTTAAGATAAAACAGAGTTAGCAATGTAAGGATTAAATTTCATAAACCATAGAGATTTCATAGGAACGCGCTTATTTCGAAACATAAAATATACCTAGAATCCCAACATATTGTTTTCAAACTACTTTAAAATCAGTTTGAAGGACAAAATCCCTGGTATTTGTTAGCAAAATACAGTCTCTAACATTTACCAAATACAGATATCGGTTTGAAGGACAAAATCCCTGGTATTTGTTAGCAAAATACAGTCTCTAACATTTACCAAAATACAGATATCGCTGTTTTAGGTATTTCTGATTTGTTATGTTTCTATTTTTGATTGAAAAAAATGATGGGAAACAGATAAAACCACACACACACACACACACACACTGAATTCGTGGATGATATTAATTAAGATAAATAGCTTTTTAAAGCAGAAATTAAATAAGAAAAAAACACGAACTAACTAAAATTAATTTACAAAATATACAGTTAATTCCCCGAATAGTTTTGGTGTACCAATATACATCATTTTCAAGGGTATGCTTGATGTACATCGAAACTATTTGGATAATAAACTATATCATTTGTAAAATGATTTTAGTTGGTTGTTTTTTTTTTTACTTAACTTGTGCGTAAAAAGCTGTTTACTTTAATATCATTTGTAGGTAGCAAAAAATACTTTAATATCATTTGTAGCATGGGCGCGCGCAGGAAGGGGCAAGAGGGTCATTTGACCCCACCCCCTGCATTTTCAAAAAGAAAAAACTAGATATGTAAAATCCTTCTTCTATGTTATTGAAAAATCATAAGGTAGTTGTATTTCGATTTCTTTTTTTTTTATCAAACTTGAGTTACTTGACCCCCTAATTTGTTTTCTGCGGGCGCCCTTGATTTGTAGGTAGCACAAAATACTTTAATATCATTTGTTGGTAGCACAAAACAGTTCATGACTTGATTATGAATTCGTGGAATTAACCTAGATGTCGTGGCGCTGTAGCAATTGGTTACTGCAGCTCAGTATTTGGGTAAAAAATTACAACAGAAAAAACAAATTATTACACAGCATGCTCGACAGCTATCTGTAATTAAATGTTATTTTTACACGCCTCTGATTTTGAACCTGAAATGGGTAAATTAAGAGGAATGTGAAAAAACAAAAACACTATCTGCAGTTAACACGATTTTTATCACAAAATTTAGACGTATTAGTTCCTTATGCTTCGCCAGCTTTCGGTTTCTAAACCGTAATATAGAAGATAGTTATTAATATTAAAGAAAGTTTTAAGTTTTGAATTACTATGGAACAATGTTATTAATAATAATGCCTGTAATATCTGAAGAAAAACTAATACTACATGTCATAATGGTCACATGGATAAAAAATATACACGTTTTGTTATTTCTATACCAAAATGTAGATCATGATATTTGTTTATATTGGAGTTTTTCCGTTTCTAACTTTATGGTATATTGTAACTGTACACTTAGCCAGCTTATAGAGAGTGGGTTTACTTAGTAAATGTGGATATTGTAAGAATAATACATTGTTTTTCTTTTAGTTTATACTTATATACTAAACCCAGATTTGTACTGAAAAATAAACCTATCTAAATACATTATTTTTTGTGGATTCATACGTAATTTTTTTGAAGTTTATGACGCTGGTTGGTTTTCCATGGAAATTATATTATTATTTTTGTCAAAGGCAGATGTCCTCAAGTTCGATAACATTGCATTGTGTGAACAACTAATGTCTAATATATTTCAAAAATATCGCTATTTGTTGGCTCAATGATATCAACGCTGAGGTACTGCATCCAAATATGTGGTGAGTTGATTTCTTACAATCAGCCTGAGGTAGAATCATACATTCTGTGCCAATCAAAAACATAGACAATTTTTAGACCTACATATACTCTTAACAAAATGCAAAGTTTGTGTAATATATATATATATAATGGAATGTCATCAATGAATGCGCATTTATTTGCTTCAAAAAAGTTATTTCAAGTCTTGATTTTATATACTACACTGAAGTACAGCAGGTATGTACACAGTAGTGGAGATATCTCATTTCAGATGACCTTCAGTGAACAATGGGTGATTGTTGTTTATTCTTGCTAACTTCTGACTATAGTTACTGTTCTTTGTTAACAAAGACACTACTCTACCATTCTCACTTTTTTCTGACCTCTTTTTTTGAACAGGATTCTGCAGAGTAAAATATTCCAGTCATTTATAATTCATCCTATTTTAGACAAAGCCTAGAATCACGTGATTTAATGTCGAGACAAAAAGATATTGGTATGCTGTCGTTTTTTGTTTAGTCATAGATTGTTTCGCAAAACTTGTTTGAGTTTCTCCTTACAACAATTAGTGTCAGGTTGACTTTCTGTGAATATTTTTTTTGCTTAATTTGTTTGTTTATATTCCATTTATTTGTGCAAGGCATAAAAACCTAAATTTTATAACCTGTTTGGTCGTTTCGTTTTATTAATATATTATTAAATTGGTATGAACAATTAAAGAGCTACTTAGTTATTGTTGAATGATATAGGTCCTTTACCTTTTTATTAATAGCATATTGTTATTCTATATCGCATACCATAGGACATTTTATGAATCTAATGTGAATGCCCCGAAACTTACGCTTTCTTCTAACCAGATGATGGCTTAGGAAGAATGCTAAAACAAAATTCCTCATTATTTTTATTCAGTGGTTAATTATAGCTTTCAAACATGTTTTTTAAAGCTAGCTTAGTATTGTCTTCTATTGAGTCATATTATCAGCGATTAATAATAATTTCGGTGTTTTTAAGTTGTTACAAATTTTATCAGTCAGGAACAGGTATTTAGTTTGCAGGCAAGGTTCGAGAACCTGACCGAACTGGGGAGTTCAGGAATTGTTTATTCCTCTTCGCCTCGCACGCGGAAAAAGTATTTACGACTATTGTGAAAAAACAAAGAAAAACGCAGTGACTGCATAGTAGGAAGAGTCAAAGGATGGCAAAGTGAGGACGACGGCCTGTGTGGAGGAAGACAAAGTACCAAACATCAAAGCTGATATGAATTAAGTTCCAGCTGTGATCAAAATACAGCACATTTCCAGGGTGGCGGGGAGCTACAAATCTTATGCCTTAGAAATATGGGGGAAAACGGGAGTCCTCGAGAAAACCCACTTTCACAGGACAAGCACCGAATAATGCTTGTTTTTTGCCCAGGCTGGAAAGTAAACATGATTATAATAAATATATAACATATGAGCATGAAGTGCCCTGTATAGGCGAGTGGTATTCATTATTGTTACACACACTTGAAGCAAGTATAGATCTTATGAGCTAATTCCGGGGGATTTTCCCAGTTTAATGAATTCAACTTTTCAGTTTTTGTTTTCTTTATGTTTTTGTTTTTTTAATAGGTGAATTTTCTTGAGTTGTATTTCACTAAAGATTTTACGATAATCTGATCTTAGAGGCTCTATCTGGTCAACTTCATAAACTTAATATTTCAAAAATGTGTTTTCACATGTTCTTTTATTTTCATCGTTATGCGACACATTTATTAAGAATTATCTAAACCTTAGAGCGATTCTGAAATTCGCTATCGCCTGTTATCTATAACCATTATCTAACGTATGTCACAAGTTTTCAGTTTCTTTCAGTTTAGGCTGCCTTTCCACGTGCTTGTTGGAGCGTAATTTTAAAAATTAACTTCCAATCAGAGCAAGCTATGTACTTGACCAACGAGGTGACGTGACCTCTGTTAGTCGCAGGCTTAACATTCGCATGAAAGGTTAGAATGATCAATGATCTTTTTCCTCGTATGTGCTTGAAGTAGGCCTAATTAGGGACTGTGATTTTTTCTTCTGTAGCGAACGAGTGTGTAATCTTGTCGAGATTTTTGAATCTAGAGTTGGTTCTTGTTTGTGGAAAGATGTTTGTTTGTTTGTAATTAAGCACAAAGCTACACAATGGGTTATCTGTGCTCTGCCCACCACTGGGGGGCCTGTGGAAAGCCGTCTCTACTTTTGGAATGATAGTCTAGAGAGAAGGCAGCCAGTCAATAACACCCAACGCAAACTCATAGGCTCCATTTTTGTGACTGAATGGTGGGATTTGACCGTCACTCTTCTCGTCAACCTACGGCTTCAAGGGGTAGAGCACGTTTTTGAGGCAGTGGGGCGCTAACCATGAACCCTGGGAGTCATAGTCCAAATGCGATAACTACTGAGCCACGCTCGACCCGTTGCTTTATGTATATTTGAGCTTCGTTGTTACTTCTTGTCTGGTGAAATTACGTGTGAGTGCTGTCCTGGTGTGTATTGTAAATATTAAAATATTTCTTTTCATTTATAGCAGGCCAGACATACTGCCAATATAAAGTGTCTGAAAGAAAGTTAAATAAATAAATAAAAATATTTTTTGACTGAATTGAATTGTCTATAGGGTTTGTGTGTGTTTTCTTTCATTTTTCTTCGTTTCACTTTTTTTATTGCCCTTGTTCAACTTAGTAATATATCATAAGGTTAATTCCCACACTAGACGATTTAGTCCTTTGTTCTCAATTTTCTCTAAGTTAGAGCACATGCTGTTTATTGCTGTGTACCACTGCTTATCGTAATACTACACTGGTAATTTATTTATTTTCCTATTGTACTCAATTTAGTATCTAATACTTTACTGCCTAATACAGGAGGTACATTATTTATTTATTTTTCCAAGGAATCTTATATTCTGGTTAAATTTCAAAGCTAGTTTATGAAAAATGGAGCCGGGTGTATTGCTTGTTGTTATTACTTTTTAGCTTGTATATTCGATAATTAGAGTTTATTTGACTGTACCAAACAAAAACTCTGTTTTCATTTTGTGAAAGGAACTTTAATTTCTGTACAATTTAAAACTCACCCATTGCCACATCATGTTCGATAGCAAAAAGTGTATTAGACTAGATCAATGTCACCAAACGTTAAAACTCCAAGAAATGTCGAAATGTAGTTCTGATACATTCCGTTCCATCGCGACTTTATATCGGTTGTGAAAGTCACTTGACTTGCTGATTTGAGTATTCAAGATCGTTTTGATATAACATAGTCAATCCCCTGTAGTATCCAAGTATTGTGGAAGACAGTTGGTTTCAGTAGTTAAAAAGCGCCTCCTAACAGTAGTTTGAAATAATGTTTGTTCATCTTTCGCTGCCTTGTTTGGTTCAGAGTGGAATTCCGGTAAGTCCAGGTGTTGGAACACTGTGGTACTACGAGTGAGAATGATAATTTTCGGACAAAATATAAATAATGACTGATTTAATGTCATATTCTTAATGCCCTCCAGTGACACAGCGATAAGTCTTCGGACTTGTAACGGTAGAAACCGAGTTTTGATACCCGTGATGGGCACATCACAGATAGCCCATTGTGCTTAACTACGAACAAACACATTCTTAGTCTTACTGGTTTATATGTTATATACTTAGTCTAACTGATGTGATGGATCCTTAATCTTAACGATTTATATGTCACAGTTTATATGATTTATATGGCAGTGGAATATGGTTAAAGAATAAGATGAATAAACAGCTGAAGATAATCGAAAGGTTCTGTTTTTTCAGTTAAATTCGAGGGATAAAAATTACATTTTTAACAGTAGGTCAGGCTTACACACAGTTATAGATAAAGTAAACGTTATTGAACTCAACCTTTCTTTTTGTCTAAATTAAGTGAAAGGTTACAAAACAATACGGGGGTTGAGACTGTATGAAAGAGGCTGCCTTTCAACTTAGCAGAACACAATGCTGACCGGTAGAATTGGTTATAACAATTTTAAAGAGTTGTGTGTCAAAGATAAATTTCTATAAATATAATTGAATTAGGAAACTAGCGTTAGGCTTACTTGGCTCTTAACCGTGACTCTGAAGGACCTTCTTAGCTAGATAGATGCGAAACCTGGACGAGCAAAGTGTCTGTTACTTATCTCAGAATCATCTTTAAAATATATGGTTACTTAAAACAATTAAGGTCGGAAACAAGTCACAAAAATTAACTTTTAGATCAGTGTTTCCCATTCGCGTCCCCTTTAACAAGTATGCTTTCTTGCTCGTTCCCCTCACTTTTCTTTAAATGAGTAAAAAAAAAAGAGAGTTAAATGACGAGATGGAATGTAATAATTACTTATTATTTTTATCAATAAAAATATATTAAAACGCTTCATTTTATATAATTGTACTATTGACTCTCCTAATCGCTCACACCACCCAAGAGATCATTTGCGCCCCCTGGGTGGCGCACTTCACATTTCGTGAAACGCTGTCAAACACAATGTAAATCCACCTACGTGAGTACAGGGTGAAAAACAACTCTTACAGATCAAACATTTCAGTAGGGTGAGAGGTGGACAAGAAAGTTTTTCGTCCCTGAAAGAAAAGAGCGCGAAAATGGTGTTTGTTTAGATTGAAGAGAGAGAACATAAGTGAAAATATTATCTTCCCAAAACTATTAATTTCAAAAGGCAATAAACACCGAATCTATTAAATATGAAAACAAGTTTGTTATCTATATGAATATAATAGTACTGTCTGTTGTCTATTCTATGTCCATGTAACTACTTCGTAGGGTGTGGATGGATCTTCACCAAAATTGGTATGGAGATATGGATCCATGGGGAGATGTATACAAATTTTCAGTTTTGCATTTTGCGTTTTGTGGGGTTTTTTTTGGGCGTTTTTTACCAATACTTCGCCCCTGTTGATGAGTATTCACCAAATTTGGCATGATGGTTTGTTGGGTCCATGTGGAGGTAATTGCAAATTTGCGATTTCACATTTGGTGTTTTGCAGTTTTTATGGACGTTTTTTTTTTACAATTACATATAAGGGAAGCAACTTTTCATGTCCTAAGATAACCTTTCATTAATCATTAATTTACATAACTTCTATTCAGGGAACGGGTACTATAGCTAGTTTTAAATATTTTTTAGATAGCTATTCAACAGTTGTAACACAGTTCGAACCCTGATCGCGTATACTTTGAATAAGAGCGTTCCTTCAGATATTTTTGTGGTTAATTTAAATAAATAATCGACGTTTTTGTTTTAATTGTACAAGTGTTTGCGTTGAATTATTGCTGGTTATATTTAATTTTTGTGTCACTAAACCTGCGACAACAATTTTACTGTGGTGAATAGACATCTTGTTGGCTTACTATACGAAATGTTAGTTGAAACACTGTGTTGATATACTATATGAAATGTTAGTTGAAACACTGTGTTGATATACTATATGAAATGTTAGTTGAAACACTGTGTTGATATACTATACGAAATGTTAGTTGAAACACTGTGTTGATATACTATATGAAATGTTAGTTGAAACACTGTGTTGATATACTATACGAAATGTTAGTTGAAACACTGTGTTGATATACTATATGAAATGTTAGTTGAAACACTGTGTTGATATACTATATGAAATGTTAGTTAAAACACTGTGTTGACATACTATACGAAATGGTAGTTAAAAAAAAAAGAGAAACATTTTAACCAACTAGTTGGTTATGGTCTTCTGTGCCTCTCAGCTTATGAAGCAGGCCATCTTTTCCATCCACTACAATAAATACTCCACTTAATAAAACATTACAGGAACTAATTCTTCTTCTTGACCTTCATAGAGCACATTTTATTTGTAACAACAACAAAAATATTTGGCTCAAAACTTGAAAACAGCTATGATTGTGGATTTAATTGCTATTACACATACTATGACAAAGAATAGTGTATTTATCCTCCTAATGAAGCTAAATCCTGCACTCTGTAGTGTTCTCGAACGTGCACAGGTTGGAGGGCGGAGCAAGGTGTTTTAGTTGCTAGCATGATGACTACTGCCAAAAATATTACGAAGTTAATCCCGAAATAGAAACTGACGTCATAAATCTGCAAATTATTATTACTATGGACCTGTGACACATAAAACGGTTTTCGTGGAGAGAAAGTTGTGGACAAACCAGTTGAAAATCAACCCTCACACTTCCTAGAAGATTGGTGTCGGAGAGAGTAAGAAGTACCCGGAGCTGGACAAAATAACTGCTACTTTGTAGCATGAATAAACAGTGAGCCGGAAGGAATCCGTTGCAATTTGCTGTAAACAAGTAGAGAAGAAAAAGGTGGGTTTTGAATTTGTGTGTAATTACCGTGACGAGAGATCTACGAGGCTCGATACGTGAAGTTACCTCCCTTGGGCTCGGAATGACCTTCAGGAGACTCCGGAACGTCGTCATGGAAATGAAAGGACGTGAATGGTGAGCACCTCTTACCTCGACCTCCAGCCTCTTTGCTGAAGGATATCCTTGTTCCAGTGATTCGTCGTAGTGGTGCATGAATCCATTTTCAAACAGTCACGTATCAGTTTATTGATATCAAGTGCTTTTTTCTTTGTACTTAACGCGTGTCACGAATACTAATTGTAGTGATTATTAAGAAAACTAAACTAAATATGAAGATCAAAACTGAAGTTATTTCAAAGTAGCATGTAAATCGATCGAGGCAATCCTCCATAACACCTTGACTAGGAATACTTATTGTTCTAAATCAATACTCAAGGACAGTAAAACATACGATGCTCTGGAACATTAACTGGGTATCCTTGCTGCTAATGATATTTTTGGTCCAATTTCCAATAACCATCTGACGAGATTCGGTTAGCTTGAGATAATTAAGTTATTTGTAAACCCACCAGTACATCAACAGTGAAAAATAATCTTCAAAAAGGTGTTTATAGTTTTAACATTATAAGTAATAAGAAACTTACTAAAACAAAAATAGAATATCTCACTACACAAGAAGGACGTAAAAATACACCAATTTTCTGACATTTAATCACAATAACTTATAAATACTAAGAGGCCAGGTGTGGCCTAGTGGTGAGAGAGAAATCGGGTTATGAATTTGAATATTTACGTTCGCGCTCGTTTGTTGCAAAAACTCACTCCGTACTTTAAGGCCGTAGGTGTTCCACAAAGGTCAAATTGGTCAGAAAGAAGTAGCCCAAGGATTGGTGGTGAATGTTTTTGACTAGCTACCTTCGGTCTAGCCTTTCAATTAAAAATTAGGAAAGGCTACGCGCAGATAGTCCTCGTGTAGCTTTACTCGAAACTCTAAAACAAACAGACGATAGCCAATATACGGATAATATACCCAAAGCTTTCATGTATTCACAGTATTGAACATCCAACGTCACATAGTTGTTACAAAGTTCACTAAAATGCATAAAAATACTATCCGCCTATCTGGATTTTCATTTATCCTTTTGAATTTTTATATAGTAATGAGAGTGTCCGAAACAACATAACTTACGATTTTTTTTCTTGAACTATCACAGATATAACATAATCAGCAGACCCAGTATGGCTTAGTCACTTTAGTGGTTAGCATGGCGGGCTGTGGATCAGAAGGCCCAATATTCAAATCCCTGATATGATTCTGAACACATTTCGCCATTTTAGCTGTGGACATGTTATGAAAGTGACAGTCAGTTCCACTATTCAGTTAAGGCAGCTATTTAGGCAGTGGGTGATGCTCAGTAGTTGTTATACATCTGGTCAGACGTTCAAAATTAGAGACGACTGTGTTTGAACTTTGGGTTTCTGACCTGACCGTTTAGCCCGTGTATAGCATAAGGTGACTTTAAGACTGAATATATCGTACATTATAACAACTCTAGCCTAAGGCAAAACTTTTTACTTTACCTCTTGTATACATACTGAGACCATTCGTCCCCTTTGCATTAGAATAGTGCCGTTTTCCATGGTTATATTCCGGAAAATTCGAGACTCTATGTTAAACACGTTTTTTCCATGTTTGGCCCATAAAATATCTATGTTTTGAGCTTCAAAATATATTTACAATATTTACACAACAAAATCACTTTCAGCTTTAAAGTACTGTTCTGTAACTCTTTTCCTAATGTCGACTTTACTGACTTTACACGTTATAGTTTAGAAAAAACAATCGGCTGTTTTCACTGAAAATTCCCAAAATGCGCATGCGTGGAAGTAAAATGATCATTTGTTCCTTTCACATAAGTGGTCACTTTGTATATATATATAATTTGTAAGTTTTATATAATCCCTGGGTATACTTCACAGAAAGCCGCTCTTTCATAGTTGGGATGTTATATAAGTTAATTCCGGTTGGAAAATAGTAGGAGTTAATAAAATCAGATATATTTATACATCAAAAGAGATATGACTTCAAAACTTTAGCGACAGCAACTCTCTGATTATGTTTAACTGATTATGAGTTTAATTTTATTTAACTCTGTAAAGGAATATATATTTTAAGCATTTTTGGATACATAAGAGTAACTAGGGAAACAGACAACCGTAACATTTTAATTGATCATCCTTTCTTTGTTCATCTTACTCCATTTCACGGAATCTAGAAGGTCAAATTAAACACGTGGCTGACTTTCTCTGTCTCTAAAATTATTTGACTTCGCTTGAAAACGATGAATAAATTTTACATTAATTCTCGTTAAAATGTAGGCCAGTAACAATGTGTATATATTAATAAGAGATTGATAGATAAGTCGTGTTCGAAATTAAAATGTTAAACATCAAGAATATACTTCACCTTTTCCTTAGTGTCAAGTTCTAAAAGTATCGTTCATGCTATCTAGTTCCACATGTAACCCTCCAATACTTCAAGGCTCCAAATCATATCTAGTTCCACACGTAACTATCCAATACTTCAAGCCTCCAAATCATATCTAGTTCCACACGTAACTATCCAATACTTCAACTTTTCTAGAGAACAGTCTATCTGTGTGTGATCCTCTGTGTCCACTAGTAGATTTCTCAGACCGCACAGTACACATCCTGTCACTCACCCCCAGGAGCTGGCGTTAGGCAGAATGCAACCGTTCTGGCATAAGAGCATGTGTCCGAGTGTTAAAATGGTGAAATGTTTTCGTCATACGCCAAGTGTTTATTAGGACGCACGAACGTGGTATTAAAACAATAAATGTACATTTTAAGACTGTACTGTGTGTGTGTTTAAAACACAAACATTTTAAAATGCTTATTATTTACAAAATATCCCATGAAGGTCGCTTTTTTTAGCTATTCGTTTTGGCAGGATAGGAAGTATGCAATGCGTTATAAAAGTCAAGGTTGTTAATATTGTAGTGCAGTTAGAAAAATAATAAATTAAAAAGATATGCGATTTTCCAACTTCTTTTGATGTAAGGAATTTTAATTTGGTACCCAGTTGTTGTTTCTTTTTCTTTTTGGCTGCTTAATTTAAAGGAAGTTCAGTTGCGTATTTTCTCTAGCTAATATATGTGTACTCAATTTGATACTAATGTAAGTAGTCTCAAATAATTAGTGCTGTGTGTATTATATTTATTTAAAAATAGGCTCACATAAGTAGAAATTATTTGAATATGAAATCTTTACCTTGATGTTGACGTCACACTATAAAATTTAGTACTATACCACTGTCAATAATAGTCTGAATTATGCATTCATTTGGAATTGAGTCTAATCAATAAATCATTGCTTTGTAAATTGAATTGTATGAGATCCCCACACGAAACAATGTTTCAATTTCTAGAAACAATATATATATATATATATACAATTAATACGTTAGAAAATCCTTAAGATTATTACTTCAATCACTCTGGAGAACAATTTTTTGGAAGATTTATCATTTCTCTGAAATAGTTTTTTTTTTTTATGATCAATATAACTTTTCTCCAAGCTAGTAGAATCGTTCTTAATGTCGTTTGACGTTCTGAGTTCAATATTCCTAATAAAAATATTTGAAGTTCCTATAAAAATAGCACGTTTCAAGTTTTAGTCGTTATAAAGATTAAGAATTCGATAAGTTCCATAAATTATTTTAATTAAAGATAAAAACAAATATAAAACATATACATACACGTGGCTCATGTAGTTCTATCGACATTATGCGTTAATAGTATCTAGAAATCTGCCAACTGTGGGAAACTTTGAACAGAATAACGAAAATTGGAGAGCTTGGCAAATATAACTGTTTAAAGTAAAAAAATTGCAGATAATTAACAAGACTTATACTCGAATGTTTTGCTTCCAACTCACTCAACCTTTCTATACCTTTAACGGGTATAAAGCCATATCTTTACTTAATTTGTTATATTTTTCTCAATATACACTAACACGTGTAGATTATGAAAGAAGCAAGCCCATCAACTTTGGAGCTGTAAAATAAAAAAAACAACAGATATATAGATTGAAATTCAAATAATTAAGTGTTTCGAATTATAAAATAACAATATGTCCACACTTTTTAAGCAATATCACGATAGAAGAGAATATAATTAGCTTAATTTGGGTAATTAATGTTCAAGAAAATTCCCAGTGCTTTGATATTAGGAACCGTGACACATGAGCTTGTTTGGCATAGATTACTCTTTTTAAAACTCGCAACAAAAGAAAGGTTGGTTTGAGAACTTTAATGGATTTCGTCTCTTTCTCTTTCAACAGTCCATTAAAGTTTTCAAACCTATGTTTACTTTGCCTAAAGTTCCACTGAAACAAAAGAAAAGTTTGTTTGTTTTATTGAATTTCGCACAAAGCTACTCGAAGGCTATATGCGCTAGCCCTCTCTAATTTAAATATAATAGACTAGAGGGAAAGCAACTAGTCAATACCACCTACCGCCAACACTTGGGCTACTCTAATCGAATTTTTGCGTCCTCACGGATGAAAGGGCAAATATGTTTGGTAATGGGATTTGAATCCGTGCCCCACAAATAACGAGTCGAACACTTTAGCCATCAGGCCATCTTGGAACAAAGAAAAGAAAGAGGAACTTTGAGAAGTTTAGAAAATTTAAAACAAGCAAGTTTCTTTTGACGAAAATTAACATATCTCTAAATGAATCTTCAACATTTACTTTCAACAATCTCCAAGTCATCTTTTAACATATAAAGAATCTAATATTAAACATATTTTCAGTTTCGGGGTTGTTACAGTGTGTCCCAAGATTTAGGAACCCTATCTTAACATTCACTTACCAACGTTAATCATGAAATTCCACATCTTAGTTTCTAAACGTGTGCTGCGTCTGACACAGCGCTGAGATAAGGACTTGTTGTAAAATGACGTTTAATTTTCAAATATGAAACACCATGGTCAGACATTTCAATAATATTATTTAATTTTTATATTATCTAGTACTGATCCCACATTTATCAGTAATCAGTTTCATCTAACAGTGTATAAACTTAAGATTAATAATCACACCACTTTATCTATCTCTCAGCGGCGGCAAACACACTTAATCATAATAACATATATTAACTTGGTTTGAACATCAAGAAACTTACGAAAATTATTTTGAAGCGAAAATCAGTAGTTGTGGAGAAAAAAAGATTAAAGCATAAAAGTTTTTTTCAATGGGTTTCCTAATCACGTGGTTAAATATGTTGCGAGATAATAAGAAGATAAAAATTCTGGGCAGCGCCGTAATGTCTGCGTCCTTCGTGTGACTCGCGACGTGCCAGCGCATAGGTTGCTTTAAGCATGCGCAAAGCTAATGTCACTTGCGAATGGAGTTCTTCTCTGATGATTTCTTCAGTTAAGCACTTGTCATCTGAGCGTTGTAACATGAAAAAGTTCAAGGTCTCTATCAATGCTTATTACTATCCTTGTTGCTGAATGCAAGGAGTGTCTGACTATCAAGCTGCAGCAATAAAACTTAATAACATGTTTCATAAACGACAAGACCCGTGTTTGTGTTACTCGTAGTTTAAGATATATGCTGAGTTGACTTGCAGTAGCGTTTTGATCAAGATACCTCAGAATGCTTCAAATCAAGTTGTTTATGTATGTGTAATTAGGATGCTAACTACTTATTCTTACAGGTACATAGTATGTAAATATATCCCAAAACTAATGAAAAATTAACAAAGTATTCATCGGAATCATATACTAAAGAAAGGACAAAGTATACATTAAAAATCTGTCATCAAACTTTTAACAATATATGCACTAGAAACCTGTCCCATAGAGCTAATAAAAATGCACCTCAAGGAATATCTTCAAAGGAGTTAACCAAGCGAACACTAGAGACATCTTAAAGAGTTATAAAAATATTCACCAAAAACTCGACCCAAAGCGTTAGCCAAGTGAAAACTAAAAACATTCTCAAAATAATTATTAAAGCCTTCACCAGAAAACAGACCCAAATAGTTAACCAAATGAACACTAGAAATATCTTCAAAAGAGTTATCAAAGCATTCACCAGAAACTTGACACCAAGCGTTACCAAGGTAAAACTAGGATTATCTTCAAAAGAATGACCAAAGCATTCTCCAGAAACTTGACCGAAAGAGTTAACTAAGCGAACTCTAGAAACATTTGCAAAAGAGTTATCAAAACATTCACCAGAAACTTGACCCAAAGCGTTAACCAAGAGAACACTAGAAATATATGGAAAGGAGGTTAAAAAAACTATGTACCAGAAACATGCATCTTCAAAGAAGTTAACATTGCATGCGCCACCAGAAAGATGGCCTAAAGAGTTAACCAAGCATGAAAAAGATACCTGTTCCAAAAACATCTTACAGTGTACGCCAGAAACCTGTCCCAAAGTATGTACTAGTAACATGTCAGAAAAAGCTGACAAGCACGCAATATAAACCTGTCTCAAAAAGTTATCAAAGCACATGACAGAAACTTGTTCCATAAAAGCTCAGAAAATATGCACCAAAAATCTGTTTAAAAGAATGGACAAAGGATGCACCAAAAATCCACCTCAAAGAGTTAACAAAGTATATGTCAGAAGGCTGTCCTAAACACACACACATATATATATACCTATACTAAAGTGTGGACTAAGCATATAGTAGAAACCTGTCTTGAAAGCTAACACAGGTATACTAGAAGTTTGTTTATAAGATATAGTAAGCATACACACGCAAGCTAACCTTGAAGTTTGAAAAAAACATACAAGTATCTGACAGGCTTTGCCTTATTTTCAGAGTGAAATTGGTTGAAGATCAAACATAATCAAATGTTAGTTTCATGACATTTGCGCATGATGTTTGGTGAGTAAACAGTTGGCGCTGCCGACAAGTAGTTGAAATATCATGTACACACGGATATCTCAGTGACTGGAAGTGATAACGTGTTACGTTAGTGTCCAAACAACAAGCCCATTGCTCATAAATAATAAAGGCGTGCTTATATTATTGCAGGAAAAACGGTCACGGTGGAACTTCATTTGCTAGTTTATCTCTAGTCCAAATGGGCCAGACTTGGCATTGTAGTTAGCATACTCGGACTGTGATTCGAAAGACCCGTTGTTGCTAAAAAAGAGTTCCACATTTTGGGTCGTGGTTGCATTAAAAGATCTACGAACAAATCCTTACTATTTGATCAGACAATAGCAAAAAATAAAAAATAAACAGTTGGTGATGGGTGCTGTAGTCCTTGTGTGGCTTTGAACAAAAATTCTGATACAAACAAGTGTATATGCTTGCTTATGTATATGATCAGAATTTATTGGGAATTTTTGTAGCACAATGTTTCATACGGATGCATTTCTGAATCTTTATCGTTATGTTAATAAAATATTTTATATAGTTTGTTTGCGACTTTCATCACAGTTGTCTAACAGGACTTCGGTGATAATCAATTATATCAATCATAAATATTCTAATGATTTTTATATCTTACAACTTTTTGTTTGTTTGTAATTAAGCACAAAGCTACACAATGGGCTATCTGTGCTCTGCCCACCACGGGTATCGAAACCCGGATTCTAGCGTTGTAAGTCCGCAGACATACCACTGTACCACTGGGGGGGCACACCTTTTTGTACACTTTTTGTTGTTATTATTATTAAGCTCAAAGCTACATAATGGGCTATCTGTACTCTGCCCACCAGGGGTATAAAAACCAGATTTTTAGCGCTATAAGCCTGCAGATTTACCGCTGAGCCACTAGGGAGCAATCAGTATATTTTTGAAAGTACTATTAAAATTAATTCATCGTGTTATCTCCATCATATTATTATTATTGTTCCAAAAACTGATGAGCGAATGTTGGAGAGTTTTTTTGTTTCACTGGATAAACGATATTTCTCAAACACTGTGAGTGAGAAAACATGATACTCATGGTTATTTATATGTTTGCTTCGCACAAAGCTACAAGAGGGTCATCTGCGCTAGCCGTCCATAATTTTGAAGTAATAGACAAGAGAGAAGGCAGTTGATCAACACCATCCACTACTAACTCTCGGGATACTCTTGACATCCGAATAGTGGGATTTCACTGTCACTCGTATAACACAACCAGAGCCCCACGTATGACACGCTAATCATAGGCCTCGCTCGGTCCATCTGTACACGTAGAACTTAACAGAAGTATGATAAATTCATCTTGGAGATTAGAGATGGATTTGAATTTCACATCAGAAACTAATAAACGCAAATTTTATAACTGCTTCTATCTAGCTAGCTAGTTATTTATTATACGTTTATATTTGTCGTCTTATCTCGGAATTATATGCTTATTTTCAGGTGAACTACTATTACACCCATCATTATAATGTGCTATAAAAACCCTGTTGAGTTTCTAGCAAATAGCAGAATAAGTAAAAAGTACTTCAAAGTCCTCATTCTATGCGAGATACTTGTTAACAAGGACAAACGTATTTCTTGTACTAGAAAACCAAAGTCCCTGAAGTCTCTGTAAAGCCGTTGTTCAGTGGTAAATCCTAAGTGCAATGAACAGCAAATGTGTTTACCCTGCTCATATATTTAATACTACTATTATACTCCTTTTACTTCAGAAGCTTAAACTCTTCATTCTAACACATTGGCCATTTATTGTAATTATTAAGCATTGTGGTGTCTTAACGTTTGTTTGTCAAAGTAAATAATTTAATTATTGGTGCGCTACGATCGATGCTAATTATTACTTGATAAACAAACTTAATTCTATCTTTGAAATTAATATTAATATCATATATGTATTAGGTAGTCAAGAAATTAATGTCACTTTTTTTTAGATGAAAAACCCGAACAACTTATATATGAAACAAAACACTTAGTCTTCATTCTTATCGATGATGCTTTTCTATCTTACAACCAGGTTGTTAATGCCCTGATTAAAGGAATCAGTTGGCTTTGAAGCAAAAAACATGTCGATGTCCTATTTAACACCTTCCACATTTGCATACGTTTCCCCATTAAGATGGTGTTGCAGCGAACGAAAAAGATGATAATCTGATGGTGCTATATCTGGAGAATATGGTGGGTGGGGGAGAACTTCCCAACTCAATTTCATAATCTTGTGTTGTATCAAATGTGCCATATGTGGAGATGCATTGTTGTGGAGAAGAAGAGCACCTTTCCGATTGACGAGTGAAGGGCTGATAATGGGTTTGCTTTAAACATTCCAGTTGCTGACTATAAATCTCTGCATTGACAGTTCGCTGTGGATTGAGGAGTTCAAAATGAATTACTCCTTTGATGTCCCACCAAATGCAAAGCATCACTTTCTGCGAATGGAATCTAGGTTTTGGGGTCGGCAGTGGTTTTTTTCTAGGACTGAGCCATTGTTTTTGGCGTTTAATATTCACATACAGAATCAATTTTTCATCACCAGTGAGAATTCTGTCCAAACATGGTTCACGCACTTTACACGCTAGAGAGACGAAGCAACGCTCATACTTTGGAAACGATGATCATCGGAGAGCTCGTGAGACACCCAAACACCTTATTTATGGAGTTTTCCCATATTCCTTTGGTGTTTACGCATTGTTTAATGAGAGACATGCAATTTCAGGTCATTTCACGAGTGTGTTGCCTTGAGTTACACTCAACAAGCGTCTTCAGAACATCAATATCATTTCCAAC
>NW_013665620.1:923634-927411 GCF_000517525.1 Limulus polyphemus
AGATTTACATCAATGACATAGATGAAGGAATGGTCAATAAGTTACTTACATTTGCAAATAATATTAAGGTCTTGGGTGTTATTAGCTCTGAAGAGGATGCTGCTACTTTGCAGAAGTGTTTAAATAATTTAGTTGATCGGGAAAATAAATGACCTATGGATTTTTTATTATAATAAATGTAAGATGATGCATGTGGGTTATTATAATTTTACTTATAAGTATAATTTGGATGGGAATAACCTTAACAGTGTCGTGAAAGAAAGAATCTTGGTGTAATGATTGATCAGTCTCTTAAGCCATCCAAGCTGTGTGCTGTTGCTAGTGGTAGGACAAATAGGAGTTTAGATTGTATATACAGAAATATTGAATACAAATCTAAAGAGGCTATAATGTAATTGTATAGGCCATTGGTTAGATCACATTTGTAGTACTGTGTTCAGTTTTGGGCTCCTTACCTTTAAAAGGACATTGAATTGTTGGAAAGGATTCAGAGGAGGGTTAATAGAATGTTGTCTTAGATGGAGGGGTTGTCATACGAGGAGAGGTTAAGATCTCTGAAATTGTTTTTTCTTGAAAAAAAAGAAGAGTTAGAAGGAATCTGGTTGAGTTGTTTAAGATTGTAAAGAGAATTGATAGTGTTGATGCATAATCTTTTTCACTCGTAATAGTGAGAACAGTAGGATTAAGGGACACAAGTATAAATTTTAGCAAGACAAGGTGGGAGTCATCTTCAGTTAAGCCAGTCTTATTTGTCTTACAGATTAGTTGGCCTATGGAATGGGTTGCCTTAGGATGTTGTGGAAGCGGTAATTTCAAGTGAGTTTAAGAGAAAGCTTGATAACTATATGAATGATAATGGCTGGCTTTAAGAATCTTTTAAATTTATTTATCAATAGTTCTACTTTAGTTTAGAGGGTGGGACATCCGAAATAGACCAACAGGTCCCTTGTTGTCCTTAAACATTATGTTATGTTATTTTTTGATGGCCCAGGCAAGGCTAGTTTTTTATATATAAAAATACCAATCATGTTACTTACAACAGGAATCGTAGCTTTACGTATATCTAATTATGCTATATTTACTCTAATAATGGTTTGATAGAAGTGATATATATCTTTTTATGGTCCAGGAGTACACTTATCTTCGTATTTCTCTAACTACGTATTTATTGACCCCCAGTGGCATAGCGGTATGTCTGTGGAGTTATACCAATAGAAAACGGGTTTCGATGCCCGTGGTGGGCAGAGTACAGATAGCACATTGTGTAGCTTTGTGCTTAACTACAAACAAACAAACAAACGTATTTATCGTCGTCGTTTTACCACACTATTAAAACCGATAATTTGTTAGTGTCACTTTACTTCACTTTCTCCCTTAACCCTCAGGGTCGTTGAGACACCACTGACGACTTTGTAACCAGCTCTCTCCATCTTTCCCGGTTTTCCACCTCCCTCGGGCCGGCATGGCCAGGTGGTTAGGGCGCTTGAATCGCAATCTGAAGGTCGCGGGTTCGAATCCCCGTCTCACCAAACATACTCGCCCTTTTAGCCGTGGGGGCGTTATAATATGACGGTCAATCCCACTATTCGTTGGTAAAGGAGCAGCCCAAGAGTTGGCGGTGGGTAGTGATGACTAACTGCCTTCCCTCTCGTCTTTCACTGCTAAATTAGGGACGGCTAGCGCAGGTAGCCCTCGTGTAGCTTTGCGCGAAATTCAAAACAAACAAATCCACCGCCCTCAGCGAGTTGACGAACTCCAGGCCTGTCCACTCTTTGATGTTGTCTTCCCACCTCTTGTTCTTTTCCCTCTCACAGTGTCTTGCAAGATGGTCTTTGCCAAGCCAGATCACCGTGAGGCGTGACCATACCACTTCAGTTGACGTTTTTTGACAGTGGTCAAGAGATCTTCGTGTGGTCCGATAGCTTGTTGGATCTTGTTGCGGACCTCTTCGTTGGTAACACGGTCTTTATATGAGATGCGCAATATCTTTCTGTAGCAACTCATTTCCATGACCTGTATTCTTCTTTCTAGATGTGCTGTGAGGGTCCGTGTTTCACAAGCATACAGAAATATGGATATGACAAGGGAGTGCAACAACCTAATTTCGGAACTAAGAGTGATGTTGTTGTCGTTGTCGTTCTATATTGGTTTCAACCTAGATAACACTGTTGTTGTTTTCACAATCCTGGAAGTATCTCAGATTTGGAACCCTCATCTGTGAACATAGATCCCAGGTATTTGAAACTTTTTTACTGTTTAAAGTCTTTGTCCATGTAATTTATCTCAATGTTGATGCCGTTGGTGTCGTTAGTCATCAGTTTAGTATTATTGGCACTGATCTCCATGCCGTAAGCTATAGATGTTTTGTCGAGGCATTTCACCAAGCTGGCTAGTTCTCGCTCTTCTCCTGTTCAGCCATCAATGTCGTCTGCAAAGCAAAGGTTGGTGATTGGTCTGCCTCCAATACTGATAGTACCTGCATGATCTTCCAAGACATCATTCATAATCCTTTCTAGAAAGATGTTAAAGAGGGTGGGTGAGAGTAGGCGTCTTTGTCAAACTCCAACCGTTGTTTGAAACCAGTCCCCTAAGCTGCCATTTATGAGGACAAAGGATCCTAAGATTGAAGATCTGTTCTGTGGTGCTTCATCCTGCTCGAATCCCCCGCCTGTTCTTCAGCAATGATCTTTTCCGCTTGAGGCTTGAATCTATTTAATATGATCTTTAACATTACTTTACTCGGGTGATTGATGAGGCTGATTGTTCGGTAGTTTTGGCACAGCTGTAGGTTGCTTTTCTTGGGAAGCATGATGACCATAGTCTGGGTCCAAGGGGTGGACCATTCTCCTGTCTTCCAGATATTATTGCAGATTGTTGTGAGGGCAGTGATCAAAGCTTCTCCCCCAACCTGAACCAGTTCTGCTGGTATGTTGTCAACTCTAGCTGATGTCCCTTTCTTCGGTGATCTTATTGCATTTTCTACTTCCTCCCGAAGTATAGGATAGTTGTTCTCTTCAGTTGTTTAAGGACAAAGTAGTGCCGTTGAGTCTCCGTTGGTGTTTTGGTTGTATAGTTCTGAGCAATATTCTGATCACTGATGGAGGATCTCTTGTTCTTCTATGAGGCATTTTCCTGATTTATCTTGGTTGGTAGTGGTTCGCTTTTGTTTTACAGTTGTTAGTTCTTTTACAAATTGTTATGCTTTTTTCTGTTGTTCTTGTTCAAGTTTTCTTCAATTTCATTGCATTGTTCTTCTATCCAGTTTTCCTTTGCCTTTTTTGGACTCCTTTCAGGTTTGCCTTTTCTCTTTTTCAGTTCTCTTCTTTTGTCACATAGGTCCAGAATATTTGGTGTGACCCAGGGATTCTTAGTCCGACGGTACTTTCCAAGGATCTTGTTGGCTGCATCAGTCACTGTTGTGTTGAAGGTGGCTATCATCGAATCTAGGTCTGTGTTTTCGTTACCCAGGATGGTAAGAAGTGCAAAGTTTCCACTAATCATTGCTTGAAAGGCTTCTGCCACCTCAGGGTCCTTCAGTTTCTCAAGGTCAAACTTGATTTTTGTGTGCTTTGGTTTGCTGATTTTCTTCAGATAGAAAGAAAAAGCCATCATCAACAAATCACGATCACTTCCAATGTCTTCTCATCGAAAACTTCGTGCTTTTTCACCATGATGTTGTCAATCTAGTTGTGATGTTGTCCATCTGGACTGTGCCAAGTTCATCTTCTGGATGATTTGTGAGGACCAAAAGTATTAGCCAACACAAGGTTGTTATAT
>NW_013665620.1:928133-940273 GCF_000517525.1 Limulus polyphemus
TAGACACTAGTTCGTTTTAAGCTATGTATGATTAGCAACGTTCTACACTATTCCGACTAATTAAATCTGTCGTCATCTTCAGTAGACACTAGTTCGTTTTAAGCTATGTATGATTAGCAACGTTCTACACTATTCCGACTAATTAAATCTGTCGTCATCTTCAGTAGACACTAGTTCGTTTTAAGCTATGTTTGGTTAGCAACTATACAATTCCGACTAATTAAATCTAGTTCACATTACAAGAGCCTGATTCTCAGTGGACAATTTTTTTTTTCTCTGAGGATAGTATGTGTGGTCAGATATATACACCTGGAAAAAAAGTTAAGCACCCCCGTGTTTTTTTCAAGTGATTCAGATTCGACGTTCTTGTGACTGATTATAAATTGCCATTCAATCTAAACGTGTTTATCAAATGAAATTATGCATTATGGCACAGTCCAGATGGACAACATCACAACCAGATTGACTACATCATGATGAAAAAGCGTTTTCGATTAGGAGTCATCATTGCCAGAACACGAAGTTTTCTAGGAGCAGACATCGGAAGTGATCATGACTTGTTGATGATGATTTTTCATGTCCGTCTAAAGACAATCAGCAAACCAAAGCACACAAGAATCAAGTTTGATCTTCAGAAACTGGAGTAACCTGATATGGCAGAAGCCTTCCAAGCAATGATTGGTGGGAAATTTGCACCTCTTACCATCCTGGGTGACGAAAACCCAGACCTAGATTCGATGATCACCACCTTCAATACAACAGTGACTGACTCAAGAAACAAGATCCTTGATAAGCACCGTCGGACTAAGAATCCCTGGGTCACACCAGATATTCTGGACCTATGTGAGAAAAAAAGAGAACTGAAAAAGAGAAAAGGCAATCCTGAAGGAGTGCAAAAATACAGAGAAGTCAACAACAAAATTATAAAAGGAATGAAGAAGGCAAAAGAGAACTAGATAGTGGCAAGTCTGAGAGCTTATAATGTTAAAGTTCGGGTTTCGATACCCGCGGTGGGCAAAGCACAAATAGCTCATTGTGTATCGTTGTGCTTTAAAAGAAACAAACTTTACTGACTAACGTAATAAAGATCTAAAGAAGACGAAGAGAGTGCTGTATGTTTATGACATAAACTCATATAATTTTGTGTTTGATGTTTAGATGCTAAAATTTGTATTTTTTAAAGCTTTGTTGAGAAACAGGAAGCTTACTGACTATGCGCAAAAATGACATTTCTGGTTGGGGCCAGTCTAAAATGTTTTTGTCATTACATTGGTCATTTGATTTTTGAAGATCAATACATGACTGCATGAGGCTACCGAACTGACTGCTTCATGGGGAAATAAAGCTTTTAATCCCTAGATTAGCCTGACTGTTATTGGTTTAACTAGCAGAGCTGATACTACTTTTCTAGTCGAGTTTCAGCCCTTAGAGTTAAGTTTTTATTATCAAAGAGTGCAGCCCAATCTGACGCAGCTCTTTGTTTGTTTGCCCAGCCAACAATGAAAGGTGTTCCACCTAAGTTTCATTAGTAAATTCTTAGATTTAAAGTTTTTTATATTTTATATTTGATTTTTTGTTTGTTTGTTTGTAATTAAGCACAAAGCTACACAATGGGCTATCTGTGCTCTGCCCACCACGGGTATCAAAACCCGGATTCTAGCGTTGTAAGTCCGCAGACATGCCGCTGTGCCACTGGGGGGCATTTTATATTTGAAATACCTGATCTTTATTTTTGTACATTTGGCATTTCTTTCTCTCAGCATAACATTTTATTTCATTCAGTGTGACTTCAGTCAACCCAAAGTTATGTTTTGCTAAACTTTTTTTTTATTAAACCTTGTTTGTTTGTTTGAAGATAATTACGTCACTTTACTAACTCATAAGCCGGGTGTGCTTTAACGATTAGAGTGCTCGAATTATGAATCAGAGACTCGTGGTTCGCGTCCCGTTCCTGTAAAAACACGCTCTGCACTTTGAGGTGCGCTACAAAAGCAGTGGTCAAATTATACCATTCGGCCAGGTAAGAACAACTCAACAGTTGGCGGTGGTTGCTGTTGACTAGCTGCTTTCCTTTTGATCTGTCAGTTCAAAATTATGGACCGGTATGTGGAGATAGCCTTTTGTATATCTTTTACGCGAAATTCTGAAACAAACAAACACATCTCACTCACGTTATTGTTCATGTCATCTTTCACCAAACAAATCCTAAAACCTCCCGCGTACACATTTCCCATAACTCAGAATATCACAAGTCAATAGTAGTTTCTGTATACAAGTACGAACATTTATTTTACAATATGTTCCTATCGTTGGAATAATAAAATAACTGGACAACTGTCAACACGTTAGGAAATTTTTCGTACCACTGATTTTTACAGAAATGCGTAGAGGAAGAACGATGAACACTGTGCATACCAGCAGCTTTTAAAGACTACATCTTCTCTAGTTTGCTATAGATAAACTCTGAGAAGTGAAAAAAAAAAAAAAGATACATCCCAGACGTCTCACTGAATAGTCACGAGCCACGGGGTGCTCGTTCTTCAGCAACAAACAACAGACGCACGCGCAACATGCCGAGGAATGCGGTTTTCGCGACCAGAGACTGTTCCCACGCCAACAGTCTTGAAACCCCTCCCCCCGTTATAAATAGACTCCATCAACTATGGTTAGTGATGGATTAATTGGAACGTCACGTTAAGGGTGGCGTATGTAACTCTGTACTTTAATCGTCGTCCAGTACTTACCGTATACATCGGGTCGAAGGTCACTCGTAAATAATGATTTGTGCTGGACTTTTTTGCTTGATGTTCAAATGAAAGTACATCTGTAAGTCTGAGGATAAAGTCTTTCATATTGGTAGCAATGTCATAAAACGAGCTCTGTGTACGTGCCGCCTTAAATCAGGCACGAATTAAGTGTCTATCGTGGTAGCATTATGCTCTTGTCACTTATCATCCTGCGTAACAGTTTCCTGTTTTCCAAAGTAATGCTGCCAAGGGACAGAT
This sequence comes from Limulus polyphemus, assembly GCF_000517525.1. NCBI lineage: Eukaryota > Metazoa > Arthropoda > Merostomata > Xiphosura > Limulidae > Limulus > Limulus polyphemus. Next base: position 931,139 of record NW_013665620.1, read on the forward strand.
TAGGTGATATCAAGAACGGTTACAGTCCAGTCTATTAGCACGTGAAGGAGTAGGCATTTTATGTTACACGATCTGTTAGTCCTTTTAACTAAAATAAGCGTTTGCTTATATAATAACTGCGATTGTTTTTCAAACTTTATACACAGTAACGATTTTAATATCAGCTAATATTTTAAAGTTCCAGTATTTCTGGAACAATGGATATGTAAAAAGATTGACATTTAATTATTCTTTGTATATATACAACAGAAACGGGGCATTAAAAGCAGAAACTACGCCCAATTAACTTTAAGTTCACTTACCAGCCACTAATAGTGACGTAATCTGTGGCGAGTCGTGAAAGAATGTTTTGAACTAGTTCCTTTACTAGATGTACTTCCGCAGGGTCCCCGAAAGTGTTCTGTTTCAAAAGTAAATAAAACCAAAATTAAGAGTAACAAATATTTTTATTTCTGACTTTTGAAGTTCGTATGTCATGCTGTGTTGTAGCCTAAAGAGTGCATAATTCTTCTCGTGATTCATGGCATGCGCATGTTTTACTGACGTCACGACGGTACAAATTTCAACGTTAAGTGTCCCTTATGTGACGCCATTTTAATGTCTACTGACTGACTGACAAACAACCCACTACTATATAGTGGTTCGAGTGTTAAAACAGGTGACACCTCCAGGTGGGCTTCGGCCCCTTGTCAGGAAAATGATATATATATATCAAACAGTTTATCTACAGCAGACTAGACAACATGTTCTCTTCTAGAGCTGCAGTGTTAATCGCTCTTCGTCTATACATTTCTGTAAAAATCACAGGGACAAAAATGCATTTTTCCTTTTTCCCCTCAACCAAATCATAATTGTACAACAACAACAACCAAAAATTAATTTATGAAAACACACTCAATATTGATGGATGTTCGCTGTTTTCTGGAAAACTACAGCATTATTCCTCTAGTGTGGTTCAACGCATTGAAAGTGAGCTTTTCAAAATAACAAGATAATATTTACATATTATAAAAGTTTAAAATGGGCATCATTTAAAATTTATTTTCTAGCATTTTAGCAAAAGCTCTAACTGACAATAATAACTTAAATAATATTTTTTCCTGCTTTTGGCATGCGTCCAATGTAAGCACGTGCAAGTCAACGACTGCTCTTCGATATGACGATTAACGAGTTTACCTTCTTATTTTGTCAGTTTTGTTCCACGGTTCGTTTGTGTTTTTATTCATACATTGTATTCATAATTTTCACAGTAAGCTTAATTTTTCCATGTTTACTTGTAACAAGGAATCATAATACGTAAACATGAGAAGATAAAATGTCAAAGAGTTAACATCAATAATACATAGGAGTATAAATTCAATGATCCAACGACTTATATTTTAGTATTTACACTATGACAGACGTTCACTATCGAAGTGAACAAATTTAACATGATAGATTAAAATAATGGTGTAGCTCCTCGGTGCGTTAATCAACTGCCTCTCGGGGGCGTGAGGGTAGTTTACGCTTCTTCTTCATGTACATTTCTTCCACTGTAAAAGTGTTACGAAATGAAGCCTCATGTTAGCGAAAAAAAACAAAAAAAAACATTCTTCTTAATAGGATTGTGACAACATTCAGTAGCTTGTCAAAGCTCGAGCCTGGAAGCATGCCAGACATATAAAAAAATTACCCATAAGGCTTGTTGAAGACGAGCAGCAGAGAAGGACTACTTCAGAATTACCTGCTGTAGTTAATGGTAGTAGTAGTAGTCCGCGGTGTTTAGGAAAAGATCTATTAATAGAATAATATTTCAAAACAAAACGTGGAGATGTTTAGGTCTGATTTACTTTCTGAAGCATGGTTTCTGGTTGTTAAATGGTAAAAGTCAAACATGTTGTTCTGCTCTGAAACAGACAACCACGTGTTGCCCTAAATGTTCTGTTTTTATGTATCGATGAAGATGAGACGCGTGTTTTTCTTCGATGTTGAAATCAGTTTTTCGACATTTAGACTGTAAATTTCAAGTATTTTGTCCAGATTACTATAAAACAACTAGTCTCTATAGATTGAATACATTTCTGTGATGATAGGAAAACATTACTTCAAAGAATGTCCAGCCCTTGAAATTCGAGTATTGCTTGGCAAGTCATCTGTAAAGCTAGACAAGTTCATCTTCTGGATGATTTGTGAGGACCAAAAGTATTAGCCAACACAAGGTTGTTATATGTGGCAAACTCCAGGAGCCTGAGTCCTCTTTCGTTTGATTCAGTATTGCAGAACCGTCAGCAGATGCCTTGCCAGTTTGTCTGTGCATCCTCACCAACTTTTGTATTCTAGTCTCCTTGTACGAAAAAGGATGTCATTTTTGGGTGATTGATCTATTAGGTGCTGCAGTTGGTTGTAAAAGTATTCCATCTCATTGTCGTCGTAGTCAGACGTTGGGACATACACTTGTATTACTGTGATGTTGAATGGAGTTGCCCTTAGGCGGATGGTGATGTCGAAACCCCACCTGTTCTTCAGGAATGATCTTTTCCGCTTTGGGCTTGACTCTGTTTAATATGATCTTTAACATGACTATACTCGGATGACTAGTGTAATTAGTAATTAAAACAGCTCCAGCTTTTTCGGATTTCTTATTGAGTCTTTTATTGCATAACATGGAATATCCCCAGATGCTCGTGATTTTTTTGTAAGCAGTCTTGCAAGAACGGAAAACAAGAAAAACAAAACACGATTGTGTCAGGATTCGCCTACCACGGCGTTTCACATTTTCTTCAGTTTTCTATCTTTAAGCTCTATACAAAGTGTGTGTACTAGAGTCAGCATGACTTCGTTTTCCTTTCCTTCATATCTGTTGAATGTGAAGTTTCTGCAAGCATCTCATGTGCAGCAAAGAAGAATAACAGAAATCTAGTGAAACGGAAAATAGTTTTATTACATGGGTGTGCGAGAGAGAGTGTATGTGTGTTTCGAGTTCATGCACATCCATGGAAGTGACTTGTTAACATAGATCTTGGTTTCTAATTAACTGCACCGAAAATTCCGTGAATGAAAGTTTAGCGTAATTCCAGTATTAGTTGGTATAACACCGTTTCTCTAACATAAATTCTTATTTATTTTGTTTATAACAAGTAGCTTGTTTTTAAGTTTGCTTAGGTTTGACTGTTAACCATGGTATGCTGTTGAAAACTCAATATACTTATGTGGAAATAAAAGTTTTACGACTTTGATAGACAGTCTTTACCGTTAAAACGTAATAAAACATAAAAATAAACAAGTTTCTTTCTTAGAATTTCACTTAAGTATTTTAGATAACATAGCGACCCATGTTTAGATACGGTTCTCAATCATCCTAATTGTTTCGTCTCAGTTTTTGCAACTACTATTTGGGGCCATATTCTCGTGAATCAAAAACATGTTAGTGCACTTAGATTTAAAAGGTAGATCGAGAAATACTCCGAAATGTAAACGGTTAGGCTTAAGTAAACAAACAAGCAATTAGAAAACAAAGCTGGCACTTGTGGGGGAGAGGGGCTAAAGAAAGGGGAGGTAGCAGATCGACGTCTTCCTTTACACGAAAGAACAAAGATCCCTTCAACTGGCTTTTGTTCAAATATTTTAAGATTTAATCTATGTATTTTCATTCGATTAATTGTCAGTGGTGAAATTTCTTGGTAAAGGCTTAAAGCACGCTTAAAATTAAATTACACCAAGCTTCTACAAAGTCGTCCTTAAACACATTAATGAATTTTCAAATGGTTATTTTGACGTTCATTATGAGTTCTTTGGAGGCAGACATTTCCTACTCGTCCTTCTGTGATTTTTCTTCCACTTTATTGCAATTGAAAACAAAATTGCGAAACCATATAACACTAATTCTTGAAGAAACATAACTACAAAGGTGGGTGTTAAAGACCTTGGAAGTTTGGTATTTTCCGAGATGTCTCTTTTGTTATAAAATTAAATCGATTGAAAAAGCAGTAGTTTGATGAGAGTGACATTATGGGTGAAAGAGATTCTTGAGTACAAAAATATCCTTAAAATTTTCAAGAAGTACAACTAGTACCATGAATGAGCTACTTGTAGTGGTCTGTGTGCTTATTATAATCTTTTCTAACCTTCTTGGAGACATCGTAATCAGTATATGATGGACAAATGAGTGGTATATCTTAGTTCAAATACAAAGTTATGAGCCACCAGTTTCAAAAATCAAGAAAGAAAATAGTCTGTTAGTAAAAAACAAAACCAATTACTATGGTGTTATTAATATTTATAACTGTTCTAACCCGTGTAATATGCTCTAGTTACATTATTTACTGGGTTAATTTTTATTCTGGTCTATTTAGGTAGCTTGCTATGATAAAGAATTATTGATAATAACGTTTTGGACGTTGGTTGACACGTGGTGTCAAAACTTAGATTTTGTATTGTCAGTATTGCATTGCTTTTTGAGGGTTTCAATTTATGGATTTTAGTTTATAGTAGGCTTTCCAGAAATGCAAAAGCAAGATGTACAAGATTTTCCGAAAAAATTTCATTGTCATCGTTACCATACGTAACGCATAATGCACTGTCACTTTTATCATGAACAACAATAAAATATGTTATTGGTAAAATCCATGCAGATGACCAAAATGAATGAGTTGTTGAAGTTATCAGGAACTAAAGTATATATACTTATACTATTTAGAAGTAATATATACATGCTTTAAAATGTTAAAATATAACATAAATCGTGCAACAGTAATCAAACAGTGACCTATTTAAGGCTGACATTCTTAAAATTAGGGTAAGTATTTTTAAGGTGTTCAGAATTAAAACAAATGGATCGCAGCAATTATACATACATAAACATTACGGTTAAGATTAAACATGTTTAAACTGTTAATGGTCAGAGTAGCGGACTGAATCTTTGTAAAAGATGAATCTGTTAAAGCTAATTTGTATAAAGCAAGTTCTTAGTTAAAAGTGTAAAATGGAATCTTGAGGCATACTGAAAAAAACTGTTATTCGCAAACATTTGTTGCATGCTATTTAATATGCTATTGGACTACGTATTTTTTCAGAACACTGTAAATGGAGGGTTTGCGATGTATAAGAGAAATGTGAATATAAGCTTAACAACTATGCCCATTATGTCGACTTCAAACAGGGAACAAACTTTTCAGTTTCGATATCACAGTAGTAACCGTAATCTTTGTGTAAAAAGGTTTCGAAACTCTGTCTATACTTATACAACTACATCTTTCGAAGCTTTGAGTCTAGGGTTCTTTTCGTTTCGCATCATTTATAAATGTGGATTATGAATCCAAAAGCCGTGAGGTGTACTTTGAGTATATGTGTTAATCCGGCCTGACTAAGAATGTCTCTCATATACTACCATTTATCCTTTCTCTCACAAATGATGCTCCTGCGGATCAAGATGACTCACTTTTTTAGATTGCTTTATAATAGTTATGATTTATTTTGTTTTCTTTAATTGCTTAAATAGCAGGCTATGACATATTTTTATTTCGTATAAAAAGGGTTAGAAATGCTTATAAAATGGATCACACTGAGTCGTTTTTTGAATGTAAGTACATGCTACATTCGTTTTTACTTTACCTGAAAAGTGGATCATGATGGATCCTTTTCTACTCAACTTTTTAACAGTGATTGGTCGATATTATTGCTTTTAGGATTATTCATACATAAAGCCCATAATGCCATAGAAATTTACAATATGCAATTTTTAAGATATTCAATAAACACTAGAAATGCTAAGTGTCCTTAATAGTAGAACACGTTTCTTTTGTCCGCCTTGATGTTGTAAATAATGAATTTCGCTTTATTTAGAAAATGTTTTGTATAAATAATAAAAAACATCCCTCATGAGCCATCATAACAATATATATATATCTTTATTTATGGGTGATATTCCGTGTAATGCATTTTCACAGAATCAAGTAAAAGAAGCGGAAAGCTCGCAAAGATTATATGCTTTATGCAATGCAAAGTGACCATGGCTGTGGGGCATCAAAGTCACGCTTCAGACACAAGTACCCGGATGTTCATAGGACGCCACAGGAAAGTGGCTCCTGTTGATACAAGTGCTGCGGTACTGAAAGTTTAGTGTCATGTCACTTTCAAGGTTACTTTTTCTACAAGCTTAAAGTAAAACATTGGCCAATGATTGAGGAACATCCCTAGCGAGAATATGAAGAATACACACAGACATATGTTTATGTATGTATATATTATCTAATCATTACAGACATGATATCGATACTGCTGTCTTCACAAGTATTGCTATGACAACTGTCTGAAGCCTATTTTTTTAAAGGAAGGTATCCAATTTTTGTGTGAACAGTGGAAGAAGAAAAACATACATAATTTATATTACATTTACGTTTGTCGTTATTATTTCCTCTTTTGAAAAGAATTCTTATTTTGTTAGGTGTTCAATAGAAGCTACGTGAAGTATAAAATTCTCAACAACGAAAAAAAAAGAGATACGTTAGTATAATGAACACTGGCTGTTTTATTTTTGGACCGAATTTATCGAATAAAACATTAAACTGTTAGAAAGTCGAGAGTATAGAAGTAAAAAAGGAAAACTATAAGTTAAATATTTCCACATCTTCTTTTAATCCAAAGGAACAAAAACATTCAATTATATGGCCTGCAATTTATTTCACAAAAGAAAACAACAACAAAGGCACTTCTTAAAATTTGTAATAAAAAATCACGTAAACTGCAAAAGTTTTTGTTTCTCCACATTTCTTTTAATTTGTCCATTTCAGAGTCAAAATCAAGAGACAGATATCAAATGCCATTTTTACACTCTTCTGATTTTGAATCTGAAATGGAAAAACTAAGAGCAATGTGCAAAAGAATATCAAAAGTTTACGTGATTTTTATTACGAATTTTAGATCTGTACGTTGGTTTCTAATTGCTTCGCCAGTTTTTAGTTTTTAATCCATAACCTTTCAAGACATTTCTTTTATTTCAAAAAAGATCCAGGTCGAAGTTTGTTGAATACATTCTTCATTATACATCTTTTAAGCAAATATAATTCACATTATCAGAACAGATCAAAGTTTTTAAATAAGAAGTAAACAGTAAAGTTGTATCTTTAAAACACAAAATTAATTGAAACAAGAAATAATTTAGAAAATAAGATAAAATTAAAAACACTAAACACAAATCCATCATAATATGGTTTCTCGACTTTGATTTTAGTGATATACGTATCTTGAAGTTTCGGCAAATAAATACATATATCTACAAGTATACATTACACTAGGCCATTCGTCGAGAACTTTCTAGCTTCTAATTTCAAAATAGTAAATAACGTCAATACAAATATATTTTATTATTATTATTTCAAATGCATGGTTTCCACCAAACTTTTGGTTTCTAAAATGGAAAGTCTCAATCAGCTACAATATGTAATCATGTTTAGAGAAAAATTTAACTCTGTTGAATGCTAATATTCTCTTGTGAAAGGATCATGCCTTTCTAAGGAAGACCTTACAAGTCCCTTTACCCTTGTTTCGAAGAAGTTCTTTAGCACTAATGATTTTGAGACCTTATCAAAACAAAGGCACTGTTCTCGGATGCCCCCCCCCCCTAACTTAATCCTAAGATGCAATTGTGTAACTCAACATTTTGGTTAGGGCATACTGGAGTGCGTCTTATTTTGATATATATTATTGATTTTCTTCTTTTACAGTAGTACCAGTGTGATACTAGAACTTTGTATTTAAATATAAAACTGAAACAATTGTATGATGAGAATGCAGAAGTTTCGCATCAGAACGTAAAGATATATGACTACTTTCCTTTAACAAAAAATGTGTAAGTTGTATAAGGTTGTCAACTTTCGTAATAACCTGACTGGGTTGAGTTTGATACTGTTATACAACAACAACAAAAACAATGTTTATTGTAATTAAAAATCATGATTTTGTTTTTACCACACTGCTTGTGCGTGCTGAGTTTTCAGTCGTACAATTTTTTATTTATCAATTTACACTGCATAACCTGTAACTACATACTGAGATTAAGAAATTTGTCTTTTTTTTCCATGCTTAGTGTACTACGATTATAACTCAGAACTGAAACACTAAAAGAACTTCCGCAACAGTACAAATTAACTCTATCCTCTGCCATTTAAATCACAAAGAGAGAACAAAGTGAAAGTAGTGCTTCAGAAAACAGTCTGTTGGGGCTGCTCTGTTCCTTACCTTGAAGGCCTAAGGTAACTTAAACCTGTTTTACTGGTTTCAACAAGAAGCGACCTGAGGCAGGTAGTATAAACTCTCCTTGCTAGGCTCTTCACTATGATAAAGCAACCAGTTTCACAAGTCTTAAACACCTAAGGAAAGCGATTCTCAGTAACATGAATATAAATTTTTGCAAAACTATTTTGATACTTGAAGTGTGTGTTGTATTAACCTAAGTATATGTTACATGTTAGGTTAGGTGAGAAAGACAAATCCATGGATTTTACATCAAGTCTCATTAAGGTTTCTATATTTGATTAAAAAATAACTAGGGATTCACGTTCCATTCTGCCTCAACTTTCACTTATTCAGAAGAATTATGAGAGGGTCTACAAAATAATTATTCAGCCTAATTTATCCCAATTTTAATTTCTATAAATGGTTGGAGAATTACAATATAATTTTATGAGAAAAGAAAAACGAACTAAAACTGCTTTCAGCACAAGTTTTAACACATAAATAATAACAATTTCACGTGATTGAATACTTCTTCTAGGAACTAAAACAAAATTAAGTAAAATACAAGTGAAAATACACAGTGGTAGTAAAAAAAAAGTTATGTAAGTTCCAAACAAAACTTAAATATCTAAAAGGTGGGTATGTAAACGGAATCCAGAACAATTAGACACCACTTGTTTATTATAAAATAAAACAATAATTACAGTAATTTTCTCAATTATATGACCTGTATATATATCTAGGCCTACTACATGTTACGTATTACAATTTCAAATAGCCTAAAACTGAGTTAAATTGTACTTTGGATTTAGTAGTTAAATAAATGCCGATATGTATCCAATTCATGATATTTGCCAACAAGATTGATACACACAGTTTTCTTGTCTAATACAAATATATTTTAATATACAAACAATAATACAA
>NW_013665620.1:940318-943926 GCF_000517525.1 Limulus polyphemus
GGTTATTACAAATAGTTATTACAAACAATGATTTAAATACAAAAGTTTATTTACAAACAATATCAGTTTCTTTCTGGTCCGGAACTACCTTGATGCCTTATCGAGGGTTCACGATGAGCGAGTTAATTTCGAGTTGATGTAGGTACAATTCACTTAATAAAAAGCTAGCTAGCTCTTTGGTCTTCACTGATCACACGCCGATTTTTTTCACTGATGAAGTTAGATAATGTTTTCGTAAAAGTACTAATGTCCGATATGAATCCACTGAAGTTAAATGTTTTGTAATGTTAGAAATTTATAAATGTTCCTGGTCAAATATCTTAAGTTTACCAATTAATAAGAGTTATAACAATCACAGTTATAGCTTCCGAAGTTTATAAAACACCAACTATAACAAACCATTAATAGATACTGTTTTTTGGCGCGTCGCGTTGGTTATATTTATAGGCGTGTGGAGAATTTCTCGAAATTTCAGCTTACGCAACAATACTGACGCTACACTAGCGTTTATGTACACATATATATATTGTTGATTCTTACATCGGAAATCTTCTACAACTTTAGAGAATAGGCGGGAATTTTGCAATAAAGATTTAACAGTATAAATTATGTACATTTCTAAATATAAATCTAACTTAAACAAATATCGATCTTAAAATAAATATATAATAGTAAATCCGTCACATACATTACCAGATAAATTTACCCTATTATGTGAACTGTGTAGTCTAGGCCTATTTTATTTCAATCTACTCCATTATTTGACCAACATAGATCTAGGTTTATTATATTACCAGTTTAATTTACTCCGTTATATGAACTGGATATATCTAGGCCTATTACAATACCAGTTTAATTAATTCTGTTATACGAATTGTATAGATTTATGTCTATTTTACTAAAATTTTAGATTATTTGACCAACATTGATCAAGGTTTATTATATTATCAGTTTAATTTACTCCATTATATTACATTACCAGTTTAATTAACTCTGTCATATGAATTATATAGATCTATGTCTATTTTACTAAAATTTTATATTATTTGACCAACATAGATCTAGGTTTATTATATTATCAGTTTAATTTACTCCATTATATGACCTGGATGGTAACCAGACAACCAGACAATTATGTTGTGAATGAGCAAGTTCTTCCTTTAAGTATATTGGGAAGTCTTAAAATTTTAACACCCCTCTAAAATTATTAGGTAAATTCATTTACGATAAGATGTTGAAAGCTGTTTCAGTTTTATTTTTTATTTTCTCTCACCAAATTATTGTTACCACTCTTACTTAAAAATCGGCTTCAGTGAATTTAATTACAATATTTCTAACTCTTTTCAATAATCGAAACACACTTCTCGCATACACTAGTGACTAGTATATTCACTTTACAATCCTGGAAGTACGTATTATTTTTCCAAAGCGAACTTTTAGCAACACAAAGAAAGAGCGAAACGATAAACGAGGTATGGTTGCAGTTACGCATATGTATTTTTGTATGTATCAAACAATGAAAAGATTTTTTTAACAACACAGTATCTTTGACAACATTTGTTTGAGATATTCAGAAAATTATATATCTCAGGTAATTTATTTAGTTCTTTATCTTCCTAACAAAGATTATCTACCAATGAGAAGTTGGATAACTTCCTCAAATGATGTGTTTTTAGCCTCGGCATAGCGGCTCACAGAATGGCTCTGAGTTGTTGTTTTATTTTTTTTATTTTCAACTACAAACGTTTAGCTCATAGCTCCAGCATCTCTTCAACGATTTGAGATCTAATTACAGTTTTGGACTCAGGAGGTCAAACCTCTCCGATTGATGTCCTTGACCACGCCCAAGGTTTCACAGATTAATTTATTTTACTCCTGCCTAAAAGAATTTCAATTTGAGGGTAGGATGCTGGTAATCCTGATGAGTAATAACATCGAATCGGGCGTACGCGCGCCCCGCGCTTGGCATTCCTGGCGCACAAAAATATAGCTAATAAAAAGAAAAACAAAGGTCTCATAGATTAATTTACTCTAATCCCCTAAAAGTATTTCAAGTACCGCGGCTATTGATGATTCCCTCTTCTTTGTTTGTTTTTTAAAGTACAAACCTTTAGATCATTGCTCCGTCATTCCTTGACCGAGGCTCGACATGGCCTGGTGGTTAGGGTGCTTGACTCGCAATCGGAGGGTCACGGGTTAGAGTCCCCGTCCCATCAAACATGCTCGCTCTTTCAGTCGTGGAGGCGTTATAATGTGACGGTCAATCCCACTATTCATTGGTAAAAAGAGTAGCTCAAGAGTTGGCGGTGGGTGGCGGAATTCAAACTAAATCTCTTGACAGATTTGAGATTTAATCACAGTTTAATCAGGAGGTTAAACCCTTTCGATTGGTGTATTTGACCATGCCCAAAGTCTCATATATTAATTTACTCTAACCCTGCCCAAAAGGATTTCAATTTAAGGGTAGGCTAGTAGAGATCCTAACGAGTAATAAAATCGAATCGAGTATACGCCCCACGTTTGGTGTTGCTGGCGCACAAAATTATAACTAATAAAAGTAGTTTTTTTGTATTTTTTGTTTGTTGTTTTCTATAGTTACTTATCCATTATGGCAGTAACTTTATGAATAAATAAAGTAAAAAAAAATATCTCATAATTTAATTTACTCTAATCCTGCCTAAAATAATTTCAAGTGCCGCGGCTATTGAGGCTTTCCCTCTTGATTATTCTTGTCTACAGTCACTTCACAAGTGTTCAACATTGAATTTTGTTATGAGAAATAGTATGAAGCACAAAATGGCACATTAAACATCTCACCCATGGTAACGTTGCACCGAACACTTAAAGGTTTATCAAATTAAAAATTTTACACTTGCAAAAACATCGAGGTATGATATTATCTTTTTCATAAAGAAACGTTTCAGATGATCATATTGGTGGACATAAAATTCCTTGACTTCAAATAAACAAATATAATCCTAGATAATTACATTTTAAGTTATTTAGACCCTTAAGATTTTTTTTTTCAATGCCTCATATATTGATTCGTATGTTGGAGACTAATTCGAAACTAAACGAACATTTGTAAATGTTTGATTGAATGAATTATACGTTGATTCAAGCTGGCACGATTTCTTTTTGGTTAGACTTTGTTTGTTTGTAATTAAGCACAAAGCTACACAATGGGCTATCTGTGCTCTGCCCACCACGGGTATCGAAACCCGGATTCTAGCGTTGTAAGTCCGCAGACATACCGCTGTGCCACTGGGGAGCCTTTAGTTAGACGTAAAGGAACAACCGTAAATATGAGAACGACATTTATATGTATCTATAATATGTTAATATTCTTTGATTGCTTACTGTACCGAAATTGCCAGTATTTGTTTCAAACTTTTGAGTATATTTTACATCAGAGGTTATTCAAAAGGAGGTCAACTGCATGTACTTCATGGTCATTATCCAGATTTGTTTAAAAATCTTGAATATAATGATTATATTGAATAAAGAAAAAGGGTCACAAAAATCTTGTTCACTTTACACGAAAAAAAAAGGTCACAAAAATCTTGTTCACTTTACACGAAAAAAAAAACGGTAACAAAAATCTTGTT
>NW_013665620.1:944868-947914 GCF_000517525.1 Limulus polyphemus
GGAAAGAATAAACCAGTTTTATTAAGTAAAGGCTTGTGTCGCGTAAGTTTCGTCGGTACGAAGTTACGGAAAATTAATTAACACACGGAGACGTAACAATATTATATACACGCAGGAAGTGAGATAACCTATATTAACATTGTAACTTGCTTGCAAATTTATGTCGATACAAAATCTAGAAACGCTATTTATTTCTCATTGTCATGTAAATAAAACACAGACTAAAGAATATAATTTAACGCAGAAGAAGCCAAACTTCGTTATAAACACGTGTACATTTATTTCATGATGTAAGATTAGCCAGCAGACATATAAATAACTAACAACAATAACATAAACCTAAGAACAAGAGGGTATTCTCAATAACCGCAGCAATTCTTTGAGGCATGATTAGAGTATATTAATCTATGAGCCCTTTCTTTTTTTACTTTTTATTAGATATTTTTTTGCACTAACAATGCCAAAAGTAGGCCGCGCGTATACTCGATTCGATTTTATTACTCATCAGGATCTCTAGCACCCTACCCTCAAATTGAAATTCTTTTAGGCAGGATTAAAGTAAATTAATCTATGACACCTTGGATGAGGTCAATTACATCAATCGCAAGGGTTTGATCTCCTGAGTCCAAAACTGTAATTAGATCTCATATCGGTTAAGAGATGACAGAGCTATGTGTTAAAAGTTTGTACTTGAAAATAAAATAACTAAAAACTCAGAGTTTATCTATTTATGAGCCTCTATGCCGCGGCTACAAATGATGGAATACCGTATAGTTTTCCTTGACATGTTTTAGAATAATTTAACACATAACTGGGAACATAAAACAAATTGACATCAGAATATTTAGAGTATTCTGTGTGAGAGTTTCTCGGTAACTAAGCATGAAAGGAACGTCATAGAGTTATACAATCACACTCCTGTAGTTGATTAAGAAGTTGTTCTTGCTTATAACTTAACGGTGAAAGTCGGGAGAAGGAACTTAAGTAGAGAGATCAAAAAGACAAGATTCTAGTACAAGGTCCTTTTACGTTTCAGGTGGAATTCATATTTCATGTTTGGATTTCAAGAACAACAACAACAACAAAAAAGAGTAATAGAAAGAAAACAATACAAAATACTTGGAGTGTCTGAACAAGTTAACACTACTGATACCGTTCTTGGGAGGTCTACGAAAAGATGCAGATCAGTTCCAAGACAAAAGTAATGCAAGAAACAAGGGGAAACAGAACCCGAAGCAAACAATGGGGGAGGGGGGTTAAATGAGAGAACGATGCCTAAAATGAAGCATCACAATGGGGTAAACAGTTAGCAAATGCAAAGAAAAGATGAAAAATACCATGACAAGATAAACAGTGATTAAAAGTGGTTTGGTGACCAGACTGCAAGGAACAGGTAGTAAAAATCATAAGATAGGTGAATGATCTGAAACAGTTATTTAAGTAACGAAAAATAAATATATACACATGGCAAGAATATTTTTAGATTAGCGCAGTATTATTGGGGGTTTCAATCCAGAAATTTTACATTTAATAGGAATAAAATGCGCTTCTAAGTATATACGAATAAGAAATATTATGATTTTAAGAGTATATATATACATATTCTGAATTTACATCACATTTTCAAATCCAAAAAGTACCTGCCAATAGTTTTTTTATATTAGTACTGGTAAAATATTTCATTTCACTTATAGTCATTACTGGATTACAGAGTTTACCTTCAAAGACGTAAGGTGAAGTTTAGAACTATTAGGAGCCGCAAAGATGTAAAACTGCTTAATTTCAAAGCTATATTCTAGAAAAATATAGTGTAATATTGATAACTGGACATTTTTGCTATAAAACCAAATCATACTAAAATATTAAAATATGATGTATTAAAAAACATTTATCTGCCACTCTGCCGTGACTAACAGAAAAAAGTAGGTTTTTTTTTTCCAGCCACTGAAATGTATTCTATATATTTTGCTCACTTATACAGGCCCCCCAGTGGCACAGCGGTATGTCTGCGGACTTACAACGCTAGAAACCGGTTTTCGATACCCGTTGTGGGCAGAGCACATATAGCCCATTGTGTAGCTTTGTGCTTAACTTCAAACAAACACTTATACAGGCCCCCCAGTGGCACAATGGTATGTCTGCGGACTTACAACGCTAGAAACCGGTTTTCGATACCCGTTGTGGGCAGAGCACAGATAGCCCATTGTTTAGCTTTGTGCTTAACTTCAAACAAACACTCATACAGAGTGTACAAATCAGCACGTTCTACAGGATTTTCTTTACAGGATGATAAAATGCTTTAGTGTGTGTTATTCCATATGTTGTTACCCGACGTCACCCAAGCATTAATTGATTAAATTAATTCTGTATAATTTAACAATTGCGACTTATTCTTCCTGTTTAATGTGCAAGATTTAGCCTATTAAAATGAAACCCATATTATATAGCAGATTTATGCAATAACTTAATAACAAGCATAACATGTCGTCATAAGAAGCCACAGAAATGTAGTATTTTTGTATTTTTTTCTAGTTTCACGTCTTTTACAAATTATAACACAAGTTAGTAAGTCAGTCATACAGCATTTCATTGTTACGAATATCTTTAAAAAATGGGTTACTGTTAAAACGGCTCTCTCTAAAGTGCCATATTAATTTTCGTCGGCGAGTAACTTGCAGTCCACATGGACAAAGGTTCGTGCTTAATTTATGAATAACATCATCCTTACAACAATGTTAAAACATTTTATTGAATATCGCATTAGAGATGAACACATTGACTATGTTTCCGATTTTGTGCTACACTTTGGGCTTTAGTTTACTTGTTTGTATCTTTTTCTTTAATAGGCCAGGTATTTAGGGCGATCGACTCACAATCTTCGGGTTCGAATTCACATCCTACCAAACATGCTCGCCCTTTCAGCCGTGAGGGTGTTATAATGTGACGGTCAATCCCACTTTTCGTTGATAAAAGGGTAGCCCAAAAGTTGACGGTGGGTGGTGATGACTAGCTGCCTTTTCTCTAGTCTTTCACTGCTAAATGGGGG
>NW_013665620.1:948260-954958 GCF_000517525.1 Limulus polyphemus
ACTGTTAATTTGTACATCGTTCACCGTCCAGTACAAATCATGCACTGTTAATTTGTACATTGTTCACTGACAAGTACAAACCATGCACTGTTCATTTGTACATTGTTTACTGACAAGTACAAACCATGCACTGTTCATTTGTACATTGTTCACTGACAAGTACAAATCACACACCGTTCATTTGTACATTGTTTACTGACAAGTACAAATCATACACCGTTCATTTGTACATTGTTTACTGACAAGTACAAACCATGCACTGTTCATTTGTACATTGTTCACTGACAAGTACAAATCATGCACTGTTAATTTGTACATCGTTTACCGTCCAGTACAAATCATACACCGTTCAATTGTACATTGTTTACTGACAAGTACAAACCATGCACTGTTCATTTGTACATTGTTTACTGACAAGTACAAATCATACACCGTTCATTTGTACATTGTTTACTGACAAGTACAAATCATACACCGTTCATTTGTACATCGTTCACCGTCCAGTACAAATCATACACCGTTCATTTGTACATTGTTTACTGACAAGTACAAATCATACACCGTTCATTTGTACATTGTTTACTGACAAGTACAAACCATGCACTGTTCATTTGTACATTGTTTACTGACAAGTACAAATCATGCGCTGTTTATTTTAACATTTTCACCGTTAAGAACAAATTATGCATTGTTCATTTGTACATTGTTCTCCATTAAGTACAATCTTCACCGTGAAGTACAAATCGTGCGCTGTTCATTTCAACATTCTCCACCATCGAAAACAAAGCATGCGCTGTTCATTTGAACATTTCACCATAAAGTACAAATTATGTGCTTTTCATTTGTACATTCTTCAGTGTCGAGAACAAATCATTCACAGTTCATTTGTAGATTGTTCATCATCGAGAACAAATTGTGTGCTGCTCATTTCAACATTCTTCAGTGTCGAGAACAAATCATGCGATGTTCATTTGTACATTGTTCACAATTAAGTACAAATCATGTGCTGTTCATTTTCAACATTCTTCACTGTTAAGCACGAATCGTGTGTTGCCAATTTCAGCATTCTTCATTGACAAGAATGAATCATGTGTTATATATCCATTTAAACCTTCTTCATTGCTCAATATGACCCATGTGCTGTCCATTTCAATGCTCAACAGGGATAAATCGCTCAACTGTTATACTTTCTACATTCATATCCTTATAAGTTAGCTCCCAAATCCTCCCATTATTATGGTCCTAATGTTATCTGTGGATATTCTTTAAATAAAAATGCCATAAAATGTTTGAATTTAAGTCTGTTTCATTTTAACATTTTTTTATATTAATTACAGTTATCTATCATTTTTGATTTTATTTAAACTACGTTTCTTTTCAATTTCATTAGTTCACGTTTTCTTGAAACTTAAGAAGTCTGTAGATTAATAAGAGATTTTTTTTTCAATGTGATATTACATGTATACGCATTTTTTTCTCTCCGTCTTACCACATAAGTCCCCAAAAGTTGACTCTTCTAAATATACAGACTCAGAGATGTGTCAATGTCTAACAATCAGGAATTCAAAAAAACGTTCTTCGCTGCCAAGCACGAGTCACGTGCTGTTTATTTCAATATTCTTCACTATCAGGTATCAAAAGTTGGTGCACATTTCAACGTTCTTCACTGCAAAGCGTCAACAATATGCTGCAACCTTCAACATTCCTCACTATAAGTACATTTTTTATTCTGCCACTATTTCTTCACTCTGACACATTAACCACATGTTGTCCTCTTCATTGTCATGTACCAACAACTTTCTTCTCTCGACGATGTCAGATATCAACCATGTACAGGCCACTTCACCACTCTTCACTATCATGTTGCTTAACTTTTTGTCGTCTCGTGTTTTGTATCTCTCCATTACACTTTGTTCCCGCTATGCTTATCCAAACATTCTTAGAAATATTTGTTAAAGCTTGGCTCTAAGATCCATTCCACAGTACTGGAACCACAATTATTCGATATAAGTTAAGGACATGGTGTAGAGCTAAAACGTTTTGTATTTTGCAGATTTGGAAATCATTACCAGCATATATTTTATGGCATTTCTCATCTCCTTATTTTATTTATTTTTCTACTGTCGTGTTTTCTTAGCTCATTTCCAACTTCTTTTTATCATCTTTTGTGACATTCATCCATTTTGTTTTGAGGAATCACGAGCTTCAGTCCTAGGCTTTGTTCACACTTTTCAGGATCTCGCCTCAATGTTAGTAAAGATTCCAAGAACCTGCATTCATTTTTGTTTTTGCTTCGCTCATGGAGAAAGATATGAGGAAATTGTAAATGTATATTGATAAGATATAATTATGTTCCAATCTCGTTTTGACCTCTACAGGTTTTGCAGGTTTTCAATGTCAGTTAAAACAACTTTTCCCCTAGTAACAAGCTGTTTTTCGATATCGTCGCTACTTGCCAAACGATTTTTCACAATATTATATAATAGGCCTTTTTAAAGCTTTTCTCTAGGCAAAAATGTCGCAAATTCTAATACATCGCACATTACCGGTAATAAATTTGAGTTCAATCAAACAAGAGGGGATAGATCCTTATTTCAATTTTCTATATATGTTTTTTCTATGAAACATGTTGTAAATCGACTTAACTTTCTACCATTAGGCATATTTATATTATACAACAATTATCGAGCATTAAATGTTAATACTTGTAATTTTGTTGCTTTTTTTGTTGGCGGGTTCAGATTAACGACTAGTTTGTGAAAACCTGTAGTGGGACTATCATGGTTGGTTTGTGTTGCTGATTAGCAACTATTATCATCAACTTAAATAGTCGCACCCTTTAAATATACAATCTTTATTAACAGAAATGTTCAGAGTAATGAATAATCATAATTATCGTTTAAGAAATATCGTAATAGTCCAAAGACAGGCATCATTTATTATACACCATCGTCAGTCCGAAATAGAAACGGAACGAAAACACCTTTTGATATTTTTGATACATACTTTATATAGATTATATCTGAAATAACATCAACTGGGCAGTTATTTATTAATGAAGAATTACACAACCTGGTTAATATTAATAGCACATGGTTATCAATCTGTACACTCTACTATTACTGATCTAAATGTGCTGCTGTTTTTGGGTGTGGTTCTGAGAAGCACTTGGGTTGCTTTTATTTGTACACGAGCTTAGCAGTTAGGTTCTTAATTCAACATAAGGCGTTGTTTGTTGTTTAGTACAAGTTCAACAGTCATGTTTAGATTCTCCTGTAAAATTAAACAGTTTTTTCAGATTTATGTCTCTAAGGTTAATAAGAGTGTCCTTTATACAATATGGATAATATAATTCCTCGAATAAACCTGGAAATTCTAAAAACTGGAAATTATTGTTCTTTTACAAATAATGCTTATGCTTATAATCATAAATATGAAATGAGTGCAGTTTGTGAAATATTTTATTATTGAATAATCTGAGTTTCATGCGTTTATTATTATTGAATAACCTGAGTTTCATGCGTTTATTATTGAATAATCTGAGTTTCATGCGTTTATTATTATTGAATAATCTGAGTTTCATGCGTTTATTATTGAATAATCTGAGTTTCATGCGTTTATTATTGTCATGTACAATTTTTATTTTCTTCCCACGTATTTTACGTTCGTTGATGTTCTTGAAAGTATTTTGGAAAAACTCCAAGCTGACTCACATGGGTAAGTGTACATGAGCAACAGAGAGTTGTTGTTACTAAGCAACCGAAGAGTATTAAGAACAGCCTTCTCATGCGGTACTCGCGGTAGTATTGCTGAACAACCGATGAATCCATAAAATAGCTTTGTCTCACTCTAAACAAGGTATTATTGGTAGACAAAATAAAGGTCCAAACCAAACCTTCTCTAAGGTTTGATGTTTTTTAATACGATTTGTTTCAGCGTGTTCGTGTAAATCTACACAACGAACAATATGCGCATAGCCGTCCTTAATTTTCAGCTGAGACTAGACCAGGCATGTGCAACGTACGATCCGCGAAGTGGTTTTATCCTGCCCGCGAGGCGCCCACGAACTCGTTTTTCTTTCTGTAATAAATGAAGGAAAAAAAATTACGAGTGCCCACAAACCGATAGAATTCTGCAATTAAATTGCGTTTAACAAATAAACTATAATGAGCTCATTTTTATTTGAACTTTCTATTTTTGTCTTAGTGACTATCATTCTGTATGTAGGGATAATCACATTTAAAAATTGCTATCCGGCCGCGACCTAGAGGAAGTTGCATATGTCTGGATGAGATGGAAGGCAGCTAGTCAACAACACCCACTATTAGCACTTAAGCAACACTTATCTGACCGAATAGTTTGATTTGACTGTTACTATTGGCCAGGCATGGGCAAGAGGGTTAGGGCGCTTGACTCGCAATCTGAGGATCGCGGGTTCGAATCACCGTCCCATCAAATATGCTCACCCTTTCAGCCGAGGGGGCGTTATAATGTGACGGTCAATCCCACTATTCATTGGTAAAAGAGTAGCCTACTAGTTGGTGGTGATGACTAGCTGGCTTCCCTCTAGTCTTTCACTGGTAAATTAGGGACGATTAACGTAGATAGCTCTCGTGTAGATTTGCGCGAAATTTAAACCAAACTTGACTGTTACTCCTAAAGCGCGCACGTTTATTGCATCAACAGGTCGTGAACCACGACTTTACAGACTTACAGTCCAAGCACACTAAAGAAAAGCCACACCCGGCCCTTTTTATTACGAATTGGTTCAGTCTTCATTAAGGCTCCTGCAGTTCAAAGTGTTTAAGAACAAGATAAAAATCAAATGTCTCTACGAAGTTAAATCAATTTATTGATGAAAAATGGAATGGATGAAACGTCTGAAAATCAAAGCTAGGAGCTGAAAGAAGAAGAACTTAATCTAAATCCTACCAACGTCCTTACTATTGCAATAGGTTGGATTCTGGATTGCTAGGCGATGCTGCAGTATTTCATAAATAGTATATCTACCTTGCACTTTAGGTATACCATGAATTCAGTTACTGCTATTTAAATTTAATTACACAGAGATTATCTGTTATCAAGTCGTAATTTCGTTCTCTTTCGAACAAGAGCTGCTATTGTAACATATAACGGGTATATTATCTATTGCAGATTGAGCAAGTCACGTCTTAACAATTTGTCTAGAAGGCAGTAGAAGGCATTGTCCTTTCGCCGGTTATGAGTATGGATTTAAGGGGAAGCAGTCTCAGAGACAATAAAAATATGTGTTATTTTGTTTATTTATAAGGATAAAGTAAATACATTACAGAATTATTTGGAATTTTGACAGTGAGGCAATCTACTGCACGAGCCGTATTTATATTGTTTTAAACGGAGAAAAAGAAAGAAAACTTTTAAATAACTGTTTTATCATAGTGGAATGGATAAGCGTGTTAGCATCGTGCTGTGGTAACGCTATGGTACGGAATACTAATCTTATACAAAGTTCAACTTTACAGCCGATGCGTTGATGTGGGTAATGTGAGCTGGAATTTTCTGTTGTAACTTATTTTGTTTCAGCTGATGTCTTGTGAATTCTAATCAGAAGAAGAAAACTGATTTTTTATCGCTTTGTATAGGTAACTTTAAATGCTTTTACACAACAATTTCCTGAATATAAAAACAAAATAATCGTCACTATTCCTTTTCTCTATGAAGTTTTTGTTTTTAGCTTAAAGCTACAAAGCAAGCTGTTTGCGCTCTGTTTACCGCGGCGACTAACCCGAATGTTAGTGTTGTAAGTCATTTAACTTACTGCTGATCCACAGGGGGTCCCTCTATGAAAGGCTTTTCGAAATAATTTATACGTTTGTGTGTGTTGTTGTGTGTGTTTTTAGACAATGTCTAATAAACTGTTGAATTTCGAAAACGTTTGAAAAGCTTTTAAACTAGCTTAAACAACCTTTTGTATAAACACAAAACGTTTGCTGTATGTCACTAATCCTTGCCATGACTTTTTTTTTTTCTCAGGGCTCAAAAATAATTCTGAAGAGTTGCTTACTGAGTGACACAGATTTTTACGACGACAGGAGGCATAACTACCGAAGCACGTGGAGAGTATCGAACATCACGTGGCGCTTTACTCAGACTTTGTAAAGAAGTTCCAAGCATCAGGCCTAATCAGAGAACGGGGCTGAAAGGAGTACAGAAGAAGAGGTACAGGCGATGAAATATAACTGCAGCCTCTAGTACTTATTAGTTGGTGGTGTTAGGGAACGTTGACGTAACGTGAGAAGTGTGAGAAACCCAGGCCGCGAGTCCTGAGTGTTTACATCTCCAAGCCTTAACTATAGCAGTTGAATGGTAGGCCTGCGCATGCGTGATGGAATTTAACCTTGCATGCGGTGGATCAATGATGAAAACACCCACCACCAGACGGCCAGAGGTTGGGGTTCAAGGATCGCTCAGAGAAAAACATGTCTATGTTTCCGAATACTTCTCTTCATACGTGTATAATGTAAGAAAAGCAGGAGTGACATTATTCTTCATACATGTATAATGTAAGAGCAGCAGGAGTGACATTATTCTTCATACATGTATAATGTAAGAGCAGCAGGAGTGACATTATTCTTCATACGTGTATAATGTAAGAAAAGCAGGAGTGACATTATTCTTCATACGTGTATAATGTAAGAAAAGCAGGAGTGACATTATTC
>NW_013665620.1:955901-962575 GCF_000517525.1 Limulus polyphemus
ATCCTTCCACACGAAATTATGTTTTTGTTTCGAATGTTGCGTCCTGACCAGACGACTGAATGTTTATAGCGAAGGAATCCTTCCACACGAAATTATGTTTTTGTTTCGAATGTTGCGTCCTGACCAGACGACTGAATGTTTATAGCGAAGGAATCCTTCCACACGAAATTATGTTTTTGTTTCGAATGTTGCTTTTATATTTTTTACCAAAGATTTTATTCCACAATTTTAGTAGGACTAATGTGACCCGTAGACTAATATGACCTACTGTATGTTGTGTATATATAAAGTGACATCTATATCCTTACAACGTTATTTACTGCGTCTTGTAAACTACAGTCTAGTATAACTGGCAAAAGGTAATTTTAGGGTGAGAATACTACCCAACTTTTACCTGGAAGGAAAAAAAAGCTGGAAGTTTGAATTACTGTATGTCTTCATGCGTATCTCTACTTATTAACTTTGTGAAGACGTCACTATCTTATTTCCATCTTCTGACTGGGTGAGGGCTTGCTTGACCATCTTATCCTTCTTTACCTACCAACTTAATGAGCACAACCTTATAATGGCCTTTTGATAATCTGACCACCGTATCCCCCACTTTTTTACTTGGTGAAAAGGTGATCACTTTATATACATCTTATGACTTGGTAAGGATACGGTCGCTGCATTCTCTAACTCCTGACTTGGTAAAGACATGGTTACCTTATCTGTATCCTTCTTACATGGTGGAGTAAGGCTGCCTTATTTTGTTACATTGATTTTGTAAAAACATTTTACAACTTTTAACGAAAAAGAGCAATATTGATTCTCAGCTAATAACTAAATTAAGCCGAAAAAATGAAACTTTTTTGAAATTCAAAATATTAATCTTACGTACAAATTAAGAAAGATTTAATCAAATATATTTTAACTATTCGATTTCGAAAATCTTTCTTTTACAATTTTATAGAATATAAATTTTCATTGTGTGTATTTCAAGAGAGATTTTTACTAGCTGTAACTTCTATTACTTCACAGATCCTTGAGAGGTGCCATAAATTACAACCCGTATTTAAGCGCTATTCAGCATCGTTTAGAGAACAATGAATATAAATTTAGGTTATTACTCCCTCTAGTGGCAATTATTATAGATACAGAAAACTAGCTTTCAGCCTCAAAAAGACTACAATTTGTTCTACCTCTCTAGTGTACGTGCGAAAGGAGTGAATAAAACTGAACAGTATATCTTTAGTATTTGTTTAATCAGAGAGTTTCGTACTTTTGAACTTAATCAAGTCTTAGTTACATGAGTAATCGATATGATAAAAACATTTACATTATAGTATAGTTGTTATGGTAGTTTTAGCAGTGTATCTCTGAGAAATGAGATAGTAACATATCTGTGGTTAAAAACTTTCTATCGGAAACGCTGCGCTATCTTATCTTACAGAAAACAAAGTTTCGAGTTGTGTATCCTTGGTATTTTTTTATACTGACCGTATAGTTATAATAGATAACTTAATGATCATTAGACGCCTTATTTACACTTATAAAAGTAGATGTTAAGAGATAAAAGTACTGAGATCGCATAACACAAGGACGGGAAAATAATGAGGGGGAGGGGGGATTTCTGAAAATGTAACTCACCTAGTTAAAATCAGAAAGGAGTAGCTTCTGATTTTACAAATGTAAAATAAACATTTTTATTTTGCTAGCTAAAAAAGCAAACTTTCAAGTTTTTATTTTTAAACAGTTTTGATTGTATGAGTTATTTATTTATTTGGAAGAATACTGAGTTTCATTTTTAATAATGATAATAGCATAGTGACTCATACCATAGAATCGCCTTTAGAACTCAGTTACTAAACCAAAGTGCGTGTGTGTACACAATGGAAAACATTTATGTTCTATATTAGAGTCCCCCGGTAGGCCCATGATAAGTTTACAGACTTGTAACCCTTAAATCCAAGGTTAGATTCCTCGCGGTGTATAGAGTATATATAGCCCAGCATGTAGTTTTGCACTAAAAAAATAATAAGAAGAAACCCTGTTCAATGTTCTGAACATAAAAGGAAAATTAGGCGAAATTTAAGTTATATCAGTCGGTTGAAGTGTTTACAAAACGAAGTATGTGTGTGTGTATACACACATATATATATATATATACACAAAGATTTTACAGTATATATTCGGTCTATGTATTTCTAATCTAATACCAGTGGGAAATAACTCGTTTAGTGCGACTGGTTGTCTATATAATAAAGTATTAGTAATGTAATTTGATTTCATTACCAGTTCGTCACGAGATATTAAGATAACAAAAACCGTAGGCTGTGAAGGAGCTGAGCAATATATATATATAGATATATGTAAAGAAAAACTTTTCAAAAAGGGAAGTATATGTAGTGATGGCTAATATCAATCTTTCAAAAAAAACAATGCAAACCAAATAGTAGGGATGGCATTTGTATCATCCCTCCATAATAACACAGGTACACAGTGTAGTATAATGTTAATAGACAAAAATAGGATAAATTAAAATAAACTGGGATTGAATAGTTATATATATACTGCTATATGTTAATTCTTGCCTGTGCTATTATGTAGGGATGATGTAAATCCCATCCCTACTATCTTGTTTGCTTTGTTTTTGAAGGATTGATTTTAGCCATCCCTATATTTCTTTTCTTTTTTGAAATATTTTCTTTACCTGTTTGCTTGTTTTTATAATGCAGTGTTTTAATAGAAATAGGAAGGATGTAGTTATAACCAAGTTCTAAGTACAATGAGGTTTATTTATCGTTTATTTATTATTGACCGTCAATTCCTCTTTCACCCTGTACTTAAGCTTTTTAAAGGAACACCACATTTCTGTAAGAATGCTAACTTCAAGGGGTAATGATAACATCGTTTACACTAGTTATTAATAATACTTATAAGCCGGTACTCCGTTTGAAACTATGTCACCTCAGTGAAAGTGGTTAACACCATTGTTTTGATTTTTGAATTGTTATGTAATAAAAAAGGCAGAAGAAAGAAGAACAAGAAATTCAAACTTTTGCTACGATATTTACAGACATTCCCAGAACTTGTGACTCAGTCATTAGATAGATATTGTTATAAAAGGAAACACTGTATAGTATTGTACAGTTCTGATGACCTATTGAGGAGATATTTAAAATACCATTTCAATGAACAATCCGAGACATCCCTACATAGGCAGTGCTACCACCTGCCTGATATAGTTCAAACTTTAGTAAGTCAAAGAACCTTATAAAACACTCCCTTCCTTTGTTGTATGAATGAAACAATAGCAACAGTAGTTCTTTCCAGGGTGTTTACCCATAATCACTTCGAGGAAAATAATCTTACTATTTTATTTCTGTGTTCAAGATCAATATTTTGTGTTAATCTTGTTGGAAATAAATTTTGAGACTTGGATTTTAGAAAATTTTCACCAGTTAATTCGTAAACAGTTAATTTTTGTTTTTTAGAAATCAAACGGTAATTTTTGTTTGATAAAATTACTACGTTTTTCGAAAGAAATGAGAAGACACAAAAAAAGAAAAACTTCCGCGCTGGTCTCATAATTAGTTTTTTCACCAAACTTATACAGTATCTCTATTTTGTAGAATGTAACGATCTTCTTTTAGCTTGAAGGTCCCATCTATGCAATCTTCTACTTTCAAAGCCATGAAATTGGAATTAATTGCTTTGGAAATAATCAATAGACTAACAGCATTATAAGTAGAAAATGGATACCACTTAAATGTTTGTTCAGCAGAGTGAAACATTACAAAACTGTCACGTGCGTTAGGAAGTATTTCTATCTAGATATGATCATTCATGCTTCAGTCAGGAAAATCTTTAATTCGCTTTTACTTCTCTCGTTTTTGTTGTGTGTGTGTGTTAAATATCGAAGTACTACTTAAGGCAGACGTTCCACTTGGCTAGGTTCTAACCCGACCAATGTGTGTTTCATGAATAAGTTGAATTACAACAAGGGTCTTGCTGTGTCTGATTCAATGATAGGGTTTCTCATGTCTTATACTAGACGGCGTCATGGTGTTGTGATTTGGACAGTTGTTCAGACGAAGTACATGTTCTTTGAGAACCTCAAATACGTTTAGTCTAATTCAAAGCATGTCTTCAAGTATTATCTATTCATTGTCATTTCTTTGTCTTGTATATTTATAATTGCTTAATTACGTCGGTGTCAGTGTTTTTATATCCAACTCCACACATCTTACTATAAAGATGATGCATTATTTGTGTATGTCTGTCCGTGTGTGTGTTAACATCCATCACCCAGAGTCGACTGGCTCGATTACCGAACGTTTTGGTTGGTAACTGGAACTGTACGACAATGTACACAAGCTAAAATATAGATTTTTGTCCGAGAAGGGGGATAAAAACACCCTGAAATAGAGCACATTTCCACTTTTCTATAGATTTTTGGCTTCCATCACCCACAATTGGCTGACTCGATTGCGACAACTTTTAATATGGTAACTAGAAACTGTCCGATGGTGTACATGGGCTATTTTATTCAGGATATTAGTCAGAGAAGGAGGATGAAAAACACACTGAAATAGGATAAATTTCCATTTCTATAGACTTTTGATTTTGATATAGAGACACAAGTACTTAACAGTTAAATGAGTCAATTATTACTTTCCACAAAGTGTGTTTGTGGGGTTGTGGGTGCAATTAGCATCTAATAGGTCATTAGGTATTTAATAACAAAATAAAGGAAGAAGGGGAACATTATTTAATATTGTCCTTTATACAATTTTTACCTTCTTAACTAGTACCCTCAGCTTATAATTGTTTGTTTGTAATTAAGCACAAAGCTACACAATGGGCTATCTGTGCTCTGCCAACCACGGGCATCGAAACCCGAATACTAGCGTTGTAAGTCCGCTGTGCCACTGGGGAGCAGCTCATAATTAATAATGATTCAGTGAAATCAGAAACTGTCTCCATAAAACCTAACTTAAATACAAAAGTTTTGTCATTAGCAGGCTACGAAATGGAAGACTTAAAATTTCCGACCTTAATTTCTTCAAGTGCGTATATGTACGTATGTATCTTTTTCCATGTCATTAGCGGGCTACGAAATGGAGGACTTACAATTTCAGACCTTAATTTCTTCAAGTGCGTATATGTACGTACGTATCGTATTCCATGCATGTATCAGACACAATAAATTTTTGTAAACTTAGATAAATAAAGTGAAGACGTGTCAGGATGATAAAAAATTAATAATGATGAACGAAGAAATAATATGTTATTCTAGAAATAGAAATGTGTTATAGAGAAAAAATAATAATTCCATTCATATCTCACTCCCGAAACTGAACAGACAAACTTTTAAAGAGTCTGTAAAATGATCTTGCTAAACTTTGTAGGCCGCTGTAAAAAATTTTTGCTGATCCATGAGATGCAAGATATAGTTTATACGTATATAAATACTGGAATGATACGCATTGGAGTTATATTACTGACAAGGCCGTCTTGTAAAGTGACACGTATGGCATCTATCCAAGGTCATAGATCAGAGATGTACTAGACGAAAGAGTCAGCTTGTTGGACATATACGGTGCATGATCGAGAGAAAGAGAAGCCTGTTAGATCTCCTTCATAAACAAGTGGTGTAAATTAATACACCATGCTGATGAGTGAAGAGTGTCGGTCATGTGCTGCAATGACGTCAATACCGAGTCTAGTGTATTCAGCATACACGTGTAGGTGGTTAATGGTGGATAAATGCTCAAAGAAAACTTAAAGAAAAATAATCAAGTAATATGGTAAGAGACGAAAGTTTCTTTAATAAAAAACAAACACATTTTTCGTGTCAAATTACACTAAAACCAAGTATATGAGCTGTAGAAACGGAGGTACTTGAAACTAACTTGAATAAAATCTGATTCATAAATGTGTTGTTCATAATCTAAACGAATATATGTATTTTACTATTACGACAATCTTTGTGAAATGTTTACTGAATTTGTTTCTGGTTTTATTGATTTTTTTTTCTCAAAGTAATTTGTACTTTTATCTAGTAACAAAACGTTGACTGGTCCAAAGAAGATGACAAAAGATGTATTGAGATGAACAGTAATACTAATATAACAGGTTGCTTGAATTAAAAATAATAATGATTGGCTTAATATATGTGAATAAAAGTTGATTGGTCTTAATAATACAGCTTATAGAGTGACTAGTTTAATGACTAGTATTAGAACATTGATAAATCGAATAGTGAAGGAAAATTTAGTTGCGCTAAATAATAGTGGAAATTACCATTAGTTTTATTGACTAACGTTTGGACATGGTACAAGGTGTTTCAAAACCGTATTATATTGCATACCGAAATCACTTTTGCATTGTTTTTATTTCTCTTCTTTTTCGCTTACAGTAGTATGAGATTGGTGATTTGAATGAAATGCGAGTTCGTTTGCAGGACATGAGACGGATTAATGAACAGTATTCAGAGCAGATGTGCTTACATTAGATTCGTTTAGGGATAAGCTTCATACGCTCATTGTGAATGAGAAAAAGATTGAGCACCTTTTGGAAATATCTTTGTACCACGTTTAGGGATAAGCTTCATACGCTCATTGTGAATGAGAAAAAGATTGAGCACCTTTTGGAAACATCTTTGTACCACGTTCTAAATACAACTTATT
>NW_013665620.1:963201-969112 GCF_000517525.1 Limulus polyphemus
CCTTTTGGAAACATCTTTGTACCACGTTTAGGGATAAGCTTCATACGCTCATTGTGAATGAGAAAAAGATTGAGCACCTTTTGGAAACATCTTTGTACCACGTTTAGGGATAAGCTTCATACGCTCATTGTGAATGAGAAAAAGATTGAGCACCTCTTGGAAACATCTTTGTACCACGTTCTAAATACAACTTATTATTTCTAACTGGTGAACGAGAGTTTTCTGGTAAAGTAATTTTCAAAATTTAATCACATTTAACATGGGTATTTCTTTATAACCACCCTGTAGATGGGATGCACTTGTACAGAGCAATA
This sequence comes from Limulus polyphemus, assembly GCF_000517525.1. Classification (NCBI taxonomy): domain Eukaryota; kingdom Metazoa; phylum Arthropoda; class Merostomata; order Xiphosura; family Limulidae; genus Limulus; species Limulus polyphemus. The sequence goes on from NW_013665620.1 coordinate 963,516, forward strand.
TAATACGTGTTTAATATCTGTACGTGTATAATATACTACCTGATATTATGTATTGTGTTTTTATAACCAGCATACACAAGTGACTTCTATTGGGTGCTTTCTCTACCGATGAAGAAACTCTGCAACAGCATAATATATGAAAAAAAATCGAAATTTATTATAATGTATTTAAAATTACAGTCTCCACTAAATAAAATGACAACTAATAAGAAGAGAACGCAACGTATGTTACTGAAGACACCATATGACGTGACTAAATGAGAAGAACACAACGTCTCTAACTGAAGACACAACATAACGTGAATAAATGAGAATATGGACTAAGAAAACGCAACTGATATTAAGTACTTAAACACATCGCTTAATTAGACTGTAGGTAGTTGAGGTTCGGTAAAAATACGTAGTCGTAATCACTGCACCATGACGCCGTCTAGTATCAGTCATGAGAAACCTATCATTGAATCAGACAAGTAAAAGCCTTGTTCAACTTATTCATAAAGTAAATGTCAGTTGGGTTAGAACTTAGCCAAGCAGAACGACTGCCTTCGGGAGAAGTTCGATATTTAACAACAACGATAAAAAGAAAGACTCTTGAAAAATAATTGCACATTTCCCTTACTGAGGCATAAACGAACAGAAGTAGGTATCTGCAAGTATTTTTTGTAAGAACGTGATTTCTTTAATCGTTTCACTTCAGTGTTCAGAGGGTTTTAAGTGAAATTCATCTTTCATAGAAGGTCATTCCCTATAAAACTATTAGTCTACTGACTTTTCACCCCATCCCTAAAATACAAATTAAATTTTCTATCATAGCATTTAAATTAGAAAATTTCACAGAGGAGTCATTGAAAAAACAAAAACCGCCATATTTTCCTAAATGAAACATACTGGAATATAGTGTGCAACATTCTGGAAAATAAACAAAACAGGAAAATTCAACTGAAATTTGTTGACTATATATAACCTGCCGTGGAAGTTTTGTTATTCTCAACGTATTTAATAATCACTTTTATGAAACAATTCGATATTGTCACACAGTTGCTATCGTAAGTGATCAATAAATAAGATTTAACTCCCTTCGAATAAATCTGTCAAAAAATCAAAATTACAATTCATACTTTCAGCATGAAACAATTATTTCCTTAGCATCATATTTTTTTCAGTTTTTTTTAATAAGAAAGGCGATTTCTAAACAATAATTTCGACATTAAAGGAAAAATTTCATAATAGAGAAGCATGCCAGTTTGGATTATTAATATTTTTCTGGAACTTACTTTTGGACAAAGTTCTAAATGCAATTACTAATGCATAAATAAAAATAATGACAATTTGTTTTTCGAACAATCATGTTCATATTTTACATTTATTGTTAATCATTTCATTTAGTAGAAGGAAATCATGGTGTAAGAGTTGTTTTTAGTGAGTGTCCGCAGAGCTACTTAAAGGATATGTGCAAGCCTTCCCTAATTTTGAAGTTATAAGCTATTATTTTTACTGTACCTGTATCTGTATCCAATATTAATTCACGCTGTGTATTTGTGATATTTTTTGCTAATTCCTCACACGGTTTTGAAGCAAGCAGGACCAATCTCAGTAAGCGGATTCGAAGTGGCCTAAGAAGTGTACTTATCTATATGGCGTAGTCCCCCTTTACCAAAGGGGGTTAGACCGAGTCCCAAAGACCATTCAGGCATGATAGGGTCTAGAACTAAGTTTGCAGGGCCGCTGAACTCGAATTTTGTATCGAATTTTGTGTTCCTCCTCCTCCTCGGGATTTTGGGGACGCCATTTTTGTAATGGTATACGTGGTTAGATTCCATAGACAAATAAGTAGTAGAAGTGATTGGGGATAGTGAAGGAGACTGATCGGCACATTGAGTCTATATGAATCATGAGAGGGTCTTTGAACAGAGTGTGGGTATTTTATGCTATTTTTTAATCTATTTGGCGTTATTAAACTTCGGTTTGTTGTGTATGAAATACGGTTTCAGATTGGTTGATTTACACCTACCGTATAATTCACTAACTGAATCCACGAGTTTCAAATTATTGCAGGATTTATATTGTCTTGTTGATGTAATACAAGAGAGCCAAGATTATAATGAATATTGAAATATAAATGTCATAGAGATGATGATGAATTGACTATCAACATATCTTGATATAAATATCATAGAACACTTTTGGGACCACCTTGGATTCCATATACACTAATTTCTTAACTCACCATATGACGTCAGACAGTTTGGCCTTGCACTAATGAAAGGAATCCTCCTTAACTTCGCCAAGTACTGGTAAAAGGTATGGTATCATGTTCGTAGCTAAATATGACTTTTCCAAGAAGATCAAACACTCAAACTCACTCAGCACTATGTTATAACTAGCGACATTTTGTTACTCAAACTCACTCAGCACTATGTTATAACTAGCAATATTTTGTTACTCAATCTCACTCAGCACTATGTTATAACTAGCGATATTTTGTTACTCAAACTAATTCATTACCTTTATTTTGTGAATAAAAGGTTCCTTTAAGATATAATCTCATTTTGACCCCGTTTCTCAAATGGAGTACTCGAATCCCCCCCCCCCTCCAAATGCCGAAATTTCCTTATTTTGACAACAATTACAGTTTAACTAAAAATAACAACCTTTATCGGTGCTTTTTGTTGTTGTTGATGAAAACGTCCGAAACGAAAATTTAAAACAATAAGTTAGCGAAACACAAACTAAACTGAATATTTTTTGAAAAACTAGTGACATCGAAAAACTATGGTTTCTATTCGGAAGACATTTTTCAATATCTTAACCACCAATCAGCTAATTATACTGCGCAGTAGGTGTGTGGTACAAAGGCATGAATAATAATAACCCAATGCACTTCTGGTGTAACAGAGAAAAAAAGGAGAAACGTGTGGTTTTGCTCTTTGCTCAACGGTGTTTTCACATGTTTATCGAGCCTAAAAGGAAATGGAAGTGGAATCACATCTATGGAGAATATTGCCCACACACAATAAACAAATCGTAAAAAAAATACATAACGTTTCATTCAGTTTTATGCTTAGGCAACATGAGTTTGCTGTCGCGACATCACAGAACAAGTCGACGCAATCACACCGATATTCTTCGATACATTTGAACAAGTCGACGCAATCACACCGATATTCTTCGATACATTTGAACAAGTCGACGCAATCACACCGATATTCTTCGATACATTTTCACATGTGTGTTTGGTCAGATTCGAACACAGTTTTCTATATAAAAAAAAAGTTTTACTTATTGCCAAAAACGCTCCAAAAAGAGCCGTTTCGGTTCGTTTCGCTACGAATCGAGCGCTGGTATTTCAGCTCGTTACTTAAATCTGAATAGAGTTGAGTTAAAAACACGAGCTATAATAATATTGTATGATGTTTTTTTTTATTAAAGGATTGGCAGAAATCATTTTCTATCGCTCTCAAGTTGCAAAATTACTGTCAATAATTTTGTTTGTTAATACTTCCATAATAATGTTCATGTAACTGTAAGTACAAACTCCTTACATTGTATATATATATATATTTGTGGGAGGGGGCTCGTATGTCCATGATAAATAAAACATGAATCACACAAACACGTATATAGAAATGCATGTTTCGTTTGTCATGGCCATACGAACCCCCTAAAAAATATTAGCTGTTACATTTTGCTGTTGTGGAAGAATCGTGTAAACTTCAAAACGCTTGTATTGATAATAATTTTTCCCTGCTAGTACAAAATTTAATCAAATATTTCGGATTAATGCAAGAAATCATAAACAAACGATATTTAGCACAAACTAGACTCTGCCTTTTTTATGCAGGATGTGCCAGTGAACAGACAAACCAGATAGTTTACATTTAACTTTCAAAGCAAGAGGGAAACTTCGTTACATAGTTGTTATGCGAGATTGACGTCATTTTATCACGCATCTGACACGACATCAAAGTTAGGGGCGAGAAGGTGTTCGCCCTCAAGCTGAAAGGGATCTTCAAATACAAAAAGAACGAAAGCTGGTTGATAGCTTATGTTCATCAAGGAAAGGCGGCTAAATTTTATAAAGTTATTTCGAGAAAGAAATAATAGTAGAAATCAGAAGAACTATTCAGGCCTTGAAGGCGTATGAAATCTTCCGTAACCACGTGTTAAAGTTACTCCACCTTCTCACTGCAATAAAACACCCATTACTAAAACCAAAGTAACGCCTCTCCCGGCTGTTTAGCTTACCTTGCAGCAACGCCACATCAGGAGGAACAATAAGAAAATGTTCGGCCTATAAAGTAAAGGCATCACAAACGAGGAACTTCTAAAAAAAAAGCAATTCTGTAGTTGTTTAGATGCCGAGAGTAGTAAGAAAAAATGCACACGTATGAAATTTCATGTGGTTATGATGACATGTTTCTACTTTTTGTACAAACATACACTGAACGAATGCTTGGATTTTTTCATGCACATCTCAACTCTTACCTTCTGTTTTATATACACTTGATAACAAGCATTCAAATGCAAACACGATAAACTGGAGAAGTTCAATGTGTGATTATTGAAAACAGACAAATCCATAGAGAATTATTGAACTAAACTCTGGTTACAGTATGTTCTGAACATTTTAAAACATTATATTACCAATATTTCTAAACACCATCAACACTCATCCACTGCCTTGTTTCAAACTTAGGATTACTTTAGCTTTTCGCCAGGCTCTGCGATTAAGTTTTTCTTGTTTTTGTATGTGTTTTTATCATTATATGTTCAGATATACATATTCTAGACGATTAAATTTTCAATTGAATTGGCGTTTCCATATAGACTGGAAGGACCGGAATGGCCAGGTGGTTAGGGCGCTTGACTCGCAGTCTGAGGGTCGCTGGCTCGAATCCCTGTCCCACCAAACATGCTCGCCCTTTCAGCCGTGGGGATGTTATAAAGTGACGGTCAATCCAACTATTCGTCGGTAAAAGAGTAGCCCAAGAGTTGGCAGTTGGTGGTGATGACTAGCTGCATTATGACTAGTCTTATACTGCTTTGCGCGAAAATTAAAACAAACCCAAGCAAACTATCCTCCAGGTAGCAGCTTCAACAAAATTCCTAAGTCTAATTTTAACGACTCAAAAGTAACGTGGCTACAACACGTAAGTATTTTTTTTTTTAATTTGGCAAAGATTAAGACACTACACCGGAAAACATAATCAAAATATACAAAGCATATATCGGACCTATGGTAGATTATACATGCCCAGCATGATGTATTTTTTTTTCAGTTAGTGATCTGAGATTTTGATATGGCTAACCGTATCAAATCACAGATCACTAAGTTACAAAAAAGTACAACATTTTATATTAACGATCAACAAATACAACATTTTTATACAAACACGCCATTACTGTCAGGTAGTATTCTAGCAAACGTTATCGTTTGTTATCAAGAAAAAAATAAAAATTGCTGATGACAAACTTAGCTACAACATAATGAACCTAGTTCTAAGTACCCTTCACTCATAAATACAATATATATAACTATAGTTAAAAGGCCACCTAGTGCTAGGTGAACGGAAGTTACCGTTGCATATTAGTTTTAT
>NW_013665620.1:969133-974702 GCF_000517525.1 Limulus polyphemus
AATTTTACGAATCAATTTTTTAAAAATTTGGCAAAGATTAAGACACCACACCAGAAAACATAATCAAAATATACATAGCATATATCGGACCTATGGTAGATTATACATGCCCAGCATGATGTTTGTTTTTTTTCAGTTAGTGATCTGAGATTTTGATATGGCTAACCGTATCAAATCACAGATCACTAAGTTACAAAAAAGTACAACATTTTATATTAACGAATGCATATAGATTTCCGCGATCAACAAGTACAACATTTTTATACAAACACGCCATTACTGTCAGGTAGTATTCTAGCAAACGTTATCGTTTGTTATCAGAAAAAAATAAAAAATTAGCTGATGACAAACTTAGCTACAACATAATGAACCTAGTTCTAAGTACCCTTCACTCATAAATACAATATATATAACTATGTTAAAAGGCCACCTAGTGCTAGGTGAACGGAAGTTACCGTTGCATAATTAGTTTTATTTTAAGACAGGGGTTTCCTATCTATAAAGCAAAATTATTTATGCAAGTGCACGATCTCTACATAGACTGTACAGCGATCACAGGACTTTTTGTTTGAAGGTACATCGAGTAAGTGTGTGTGAAACTACATATGTTAATGGTGACCAACCATAAACTGGACATGACATGAAAATGGTTGTTATGATTTTATCTGTGGATAGTATACAAATGAAGTTAAACAATTGCGAATAATCCGGCATTTGTGTGGAATAATCCGAGAAAAATCCAATAAAAACGTCCTAAAGAAACTCTGGCGAATTGCACAGTGTTATACGACGACCTCTTTGCTGCTCATAAAAACCAATAAAAGTACCAACATCCAACATTAAGAGCCTAATTCAACTGTCCGCAGGGAGGAAGAGGTCCACTGAACACCTGACCCCCACCAGGTCCAAAACATTCAGGAGATAGAATTCAATCCAGATGCTGAGGTACGCTTTTGAATGACAAATTGTGCGGCAATTGGAATATACATGCTCATCTCAACACTTGAAGTCCGATTATATTTCGTTATCAATGTTTACAAACTGTAGGGTTCATTGTTTTGATAAATGAACGTAACCTTGCGTCGGATATTTTCCCTTCCCAACATCGATTCTATCCGGTGTCATTGAAATTCTCCCAGTTACAATTGTGCGTGATTCTGGTTAAAGTTTAACAAAAGAATATGTTTGGTACCTTGAAGGTATAAAAGAAACAAAAGCAAGTCATGCTTACAAATTAATTCCTTAGCTAAATTCTTATTTGTACTTCATGTTTTACAAACTGCATATCTACACGTGCACGATCCCATGCAGGTTAAAGAAATAGAAATTATATATCATTTACTCTCTTTTTTTTCAGCCTTTGAGTTCATGGAATAAGATTAGTTATTACAGTGACAAACAAAATAAACATAGCAGGTCCAATCGGGAAGGATACAAAGTTCATGCTTCTTAGAGTGTTTTAAAAATGGTACATTAGAAAGTTTATTATAAGTGTTAACTAAACATCTTGCTTCAAAATATAGCTTGAAAACACTAGAAAAGTTACACCCCGTTGTTTTTTTTCTAGTAACAATATAGCACCATGTTATAAAATGCTGTGTCATTTTCTGTTGTTATTACACTCTTTCAGTATCTAACAGCATAACTGTGTGAAAGAAAAGTAGACGAAAATTATGCTTGAATAAAAAAATAAAATATATTAACGTAACAAGTCAACTAAAAGATAAAATAGTAAACATCTGCTTGTTTAGAATTAAGCACAAAGTTACACAATGGGCTATCTGTACTCTACTCACCACGGGTATCGAAACCCGACTTCTAGCGTTGTAAGTCCGCAGACATCCCGCTGTGCCACTAGGGGGCAATTGTAAACATAAACTATGTAGTATACTATAACTTTATTGATATATTAATGCCCATTCCGAAATGTTACTAAAACATTTCTAAGTAGAACATTTAAAATATTTTTCAAATGGAGCAGACGTGGTCTTGTCGTTAACTGCTCAGACCTTGCCTTCGGAGATTCATGGTTTGCATCTTGTTGTCGCAAGAACGCTCCTCACTTTGAAGCCGTGGGTGTGCTATAAAAGTCAAATCCAATTATTCGGCTAGACAAAAGTAATCCAAATGTAGGTGGCGGGCTATGTGGACTAGGTGTATTTTCTCTAGTTTATCAGCTGAAAATTAGGGATAGCTTTACACAAATAGCCATTGTGTAGCTTTCTTGAGAAACTTAAAAAAAAATGGAAACGTTTTAATTCTTGTTCTCAAACAAAGGTGTTATGATATTACCCAAAGACAGTGATTTCCAATTATTTTAGTCCGAGGGCCGCTTAATTATGAAGTCCAGAAAGCTACATGCCGGGAAAGAAGAAGGAGTGGATAGGGGTGGCATTCATGAACATGTTTATTTAATAACCAAGAAAAATGCAGCTTCTGGAAGGAAATGCAATTTTACAAACAAGATGGTTATCAAATATTTAACCACTGAATACAATCAAAATCTCTATAATAAACTGTTCTCAACACAGTTTAATATATTGGCACTGCGGACTAGAAATGGGAATTTCGGAGTCGGTCGTGGATCAATGAGCCGCCTATCCCTAAGAGGAATTTATGTAATGATAATATTTTAATAACGAAACCGTAAATGTGTTTCCTTCTTTCAGTTCAAGAGATTTGTTGTTTACGATATTACTTTAAAAAGTTACCCTGTTAAACAACTTATGATTGGAATGTGATTTCTATTTCCCCCATCAAAGTTTTCTTTCAGCCTAGAAGTAAAAAGACAAATTTCATTAAAGAGGAAATACGATTAGTGAAACCACATTACTGGTAGGAATACAGCTGTTATAAGATTTTTGTTTTATAGATTGTCGCGGCGATATTACGTCTTATCAAGAAAAAAATGGAAACACTAGCCATATGGAAATACGGGCTTGATCCAAAGGCTTCAAATACGGTCATTAACCCTTAACTACACCAGCAACTTCAATTTTTTCCTATTTCTTAAAGAGCTATTTTGGAATATAGCTTTCTAGCAAGAATGCCTTAATACAGCCATCTTAACAACAGACACATGAAACTTATTGTTATCCTTCTGATTTTCTTTTGCCGGGAAATCTATCTTTCTCGTTTATAAATTTCCATTTACTTGATGATCTAGAGCTAGACATAATCAAGTGGTTTGTGTGTCAGTGCTGAGCCTTAAAATGGGTTTGTAATAATTTGTTTATGATTTTATATGTTTGTGGCCTTAAAGTGATTTTCTGGTACTTTTATTTATGATTTTACATATTTGTATGGCGTTAAAGTGGGTTTGTGATAGTTGTTTATGATCTTAGATGTTTGTATAGCCTTAAAGTGGGTTCGTGATAGTTTATTTATGATTTTAGATATTTGTGTCACTTAAAAAGTGTTCGTGATAGTTTGTTTATGATTTTAGATGTTAATATAGCCTTAAAATGGGTTTGTAAAAATTTTTTAATGATTTTAGATGGTCGTATGGTGTTAAAATGGGTTTGTGAAAGTTTATTATTTTAGAATTAGTGGAAAACATCACGTCAAAAAGAGCAGGTTAAGAACTTCGAGTGAAGTATAACGAAATTATCAAGATATGTAATTTAACTTGATATTTGTACAATGTTTGCAGCTCTAATCCTATGATCACAACTGGTGACATGAACTCTTATATCAGTACAAAAATCATTGCAAATTATTCACTGACAAGTGAACGTTCCTGCAACACCAGACTTTTCCTGTAATCCAAGATATGAAGAAGTAACAAGGCCAGTTTTTATGATGTCATTTTGGTCAGTGTTCTTCACATTCAATATAATTTGGTACACGTTGAGGAACAGCTAGGATAGAGTAAAAATTGTGGCGTTTAACACTCGTAGTAAACACAATATTCTTGACATCATTTCAAGTGATAATATGCGCTTATCACTTATGCACACAACGTGATTTGTTTCATAACGAATGTATTTTACCGCAATTTTGTTATTCTTGTTCTGGAAAGCAGTTAACTAGCATTTACTTTTTGTAAAAAAAAAAGGTTTTGAAAATCAAGTCTTGGTACAAACTGACTCGAATGGTAAATTACAGTCAGTCGAGAAGTCATGCAAGATACATTTCCTAAGATAAATAAATTCTATTAACATCTCTGAGAAGAGGGATCAATGTACTGGTTTCTTCAGGTGAATTGAAAAAACCTGACGTATCGTACATTTACTTAGCTTAATTTCATCTTTTGAAGCTTTGTAAGTTAGCACTAATATACACCCATTAGCCTAAATACCTTTTGATTTTACTTCCACTATTCTTTGTCAACTTTGATAAATACATTTTGTATACTGAAACATGCTTCTGGAAAACTCATTTTTAGAACATAGTTTTAATGGTTTCCGTGTATATTAGCACATTCGTATATCATTTATTATTTTCATTAAATTTTTGTGTGTAATTGCAGTTAGCGAATTATTATTATTGTGTTGCAAGTTATAATAGAGTTAACTTTTATATTTTCATGGGTTTATATGCAAGAGGAAACAAGTGCAACACCTCCAATCTTGATGTACTCTGTATCACTAATACCAACAAAATGACAGAGGGAATGGAAAATTGTCTTTAATAAACCAGTTTATGGCTATAAATTCAGAGGGTTGAGTATGTATGTTAAAACAATTTAGAATTTAGAAATCAGCAAGTCACGTGACAACCACAGCCGATATAAAGTCGCGGTGGAACTGAATGTATTAGAATTACATTTTGGAATATTTTATCGTTTAGTATGTTGTATGGTGCCAAAGAAAATTGACCGCCTTTGGGAAGGGTATGTAACAACTCTTTCAGACACAAAATGTTAATATATTCAGATCACAAAAGTGTGTTTAGAACACGTATTAAGTTCTTATAAGACGGGAATATCATTTATGTTTAAAGAAATATGAAAACAAAGGAATATGGATCAACTTGGTAAGATCAATTGGAGAATACGGACTCTAATGAGCATCTATGGTCCATTTTTCATCAGTGTTATTTGAAAAGAAAGAAATATGGATCATTTTGGAAAACCAGAACTATCAAGAAAGAAACCTGCAACAAGTCGCCAATGAAAATTCTAAAAGTTTTCAATAACTTAATTAAGTCTTACCTAAAAAAAAGAAAAAGGTTCACGAGACACTGTCCGAATAATTCACACTAAATAAGTGTGTGGTATGAAAATGTAGAAAAGTCGTAAAACAATGTGAGCATTGATAAATAAATATAATTCAATAGCAAACTAAGGTGAGCTGTCTTGCGATATTGAGTGCGCTTTAACAGCTACGATCAAAACCCACTATTCGATCAGACGAGAGTAGCTTAAGAATTGGTGCTAGTTCCAGTTGACAAGCTCCGTTCTATCAGTTCAAAATTAGGGACGACTTTGCACAGATAACTTTTGGGTAACTTTCGGTGCAATTTTGAAACAAAATTATGATAATGAGAATTTGCTCTTTTGTCTGTTTTTAATGAATTTAACAGAGATAGAAGAAAATAATGCCATATATATATATATATATATATA
>NW_013665620.1:975547-998787 GCF_000517525.1 Limulus polyphemus
GAAATACGTCGAAATATTGGAGGAAGGACTCTTGCCACTTTATTCCTCGGGTTTCGTAGACAAGAACACAACGTTGTTCCAGGAAGATGGAACACCGTGTCACACTGCTAGAAACACCCACAAGTGGAAGGAAGAAAACGGTATCCAGATGTTGCCCTGGCCAAGAAAATCTCCTGACATGAACCCCATCGAAAACCTTAAGGCCATACTTGATCGACAAGTCAAGAAACAACCAAAAAAACCAACTTCGAAGAGCGATCTACTCCACGTTTTGAAGCAAGAGTGGGCGAAAATCCCACAATCTAAAATTGACGAGATGATTCTCACGATGCCCCAAAGGATCAACGAACTCCACGAAGCGAAAGGAAAATCTACTAGATATTAAGTAAATTATAAATATATCAATTCATGTGAATATGACTGAAAATTTTCATTTTTTATGAAAAGGTGGTGTTTATTTACTTGTGACCACGCTCTGTATATGTATATATGAATGTTGTTTACCTATCTGCCCATATTCTAATATTCCAGGTATAAAGATGAATTTATATAGGCAAGTATAATACTTTAAATTAGAGTATTACGAAGAAAGACTGCCGGCCAAATAAATTCATCTCAAAGCAAAGCGCTTACTTAAAGTTTCTAAAAATTTTATAGTTATTATTGTTTTATACTTTTTGAATAATAAATATAGAAGAAGCAAAACTACAACTCGCAAAAATCTTTTTGTAAACCAAAACACTCCATTACATTTATATTCATTTCAGGTTTACCTATATTTGGCTGGAAAACTGCTAACTTATAAAACAACAACAACAAAAAACTGAAAATGTAACATCATTTTTATTTCAAAAAATATTCCCTAACTGAAATATCTCATTTTTCAGTTTTTCGTTATTTTTTTAGAGTTAAATCATCTTGCTTTTTTCGGTTAAACAGTTAATTTCTGAGGGTTATATTATAGAAAAGTGCTACTAAGGCGTTGATTGTATTTGTTGTCACTTTTGTAGTATCGAAAGCTGTGTGATATATCTAAAAGGACGTGCTTCTGCGCGTGCATTAGTTGGAATACACAAAAATAATTTATATATGTGTCTTTAAGCTATTCCAACTAGGAAGGTTACTAGAGTATTATATTATTATTTTTTCTTTGTTAGAAAGGCTGTGTGACAAAAGTGGGTTAACAGGTTGGATTGAGCATGAAAAGGTTTTTACTGCAACAAATAGACCCGACATTCATTACACTGTGAATTTTTCTTTTGTTTTTACACTCCACTTGATCAGCTCATTACTAATATTATAGCGTAAAAAAACACCATCTCCGATCAACAAGTCAACGTCCAGAAGGCCTTTCGTTAATACCAGAGCTGATCAGCTGGTTTGGACATGATTTTAACCAAAGTTAAAATGCTATTTTGAGCAAGGCTTCTTGGACTGCGTATCAAAAGGTCCAAGATTACAGCCCACGACTTGCCACTGAACACGCTCAACACTTTCATATGTGGGAGCGTTGTGAGTTAGAATTAATCCTGTTATTCAGTTAGGAGTTGCAGGATATAAAATAATAATCTCTGATAAGAGTAAATTATGTACTCAAAGCAAAACCAAAAATCAGCCTGGCCACCAGTATTCATGTAGCTAATTAAATATACTTTTCTTATGTATCTACTAGAATGCATTATTTCATAAGTTGGGTACCCTCACTGTTAACGATATTTTCAGCTGTAACATAGGCGGAGGGTGCTGTTGACTAGTTACTCTCACTCTAATTAGCTGTTGTAAGTTATCAATGGCTATGCTTGAACTTTGGGATCTTTGACGTGGCCGTTGGCCCATGTGTAGCTGAAGATGACGTTCATTTTGAAACACCAAAATATCGAAAATACTATTAATATTATGGCGCTAAATGGCAAAAACTAGTGAAACAATGGAACCAACAGGTCAAGTATTTGTGTAAAAATTGTGCTATGTTGCTAATTTCAAATCAGAGGGTATCAAGAAACATAAGTATTAATACTGTATCCTGGAAACATTAGTTATTATGACTGTATCTGGAAAGACTAGGTATAAAGGCTGTCTCTTGAAAAGCCTATGTATAAAGACTATATCCTGAAAAGAGTAAGTATAAAGACTGTATCCTGGAAAGACTAGGTATAAAGACTGTATCCTGGAAATACTAGGTATAAAGATTATATCCTGGAAAGACTAGGTATAAAGGCTGTCTTTTGGAAAGACTAGGTATAAAGACTGTATCTTGAAAAGCCTAAGTATAAAGAGTGTATCCTGGAAAGACTAGGTATAAAGACTGTATCCTGAAAGAATAAGGATAAAGACTGTTTCTTGGAAAGACTAGGTATAAAGAATGTATCCTGGAAAGGTTAAGTATAAAGACTGTGTCTTGAAAAGACTAAATGTAAAAACTGTATCCTGGAAAGAATAAGTACAAAGACTGTATCTTGAAAAGCCTAAGTATAAAGACTGTATTCTGGAAACAATAGGTATAAAGACTGTATCAGGGAAAGACTAAGTATAAAGACAGTATCCTGGAAAGACTTGGTATAAAAACTGTCTTCTGAAAAGACTAGGTGTAAAAATTGTATCCTTGAAAAACTAGATATAAAAATTGTCTCCTGGAAATACTAGGTATAAAGGCTATATCCTGGAAAGACAAGGTATAAACACTGTATCTTGGAAACACTAAGTATAAAGTCTGTATCCTGGAAAGAATATGTATTAAAACTGTCTCTTGGAAAGACTAGGTGTAAGGAATGTATCCAGGAAAGACTGGATAAAAAGTTACTTTGGAAAAACTGATCACACAGACTCTCAAAATCTAATTATTAAGACTTTATCATAAAATGAATCATACATAGATTGTACCATAAAATATTACTTACAAAAGGAGTCATACAAAGATTGTACCATAAAATATTACTTACAAAAGGAGTCATACAAAGATTGTACCATAAAATATTACTTACAAAAGGAGTCATACATAGATTGTACCATAAAATATTACTTACCAAAGGAGTCATACATAGATTGTACCATAAAATATTACTTACAAAAGGAGTCATACATAGATTGTACCATAAAATATTATTCACAAAAGGAGTCATACAAAGATTATACCATTCAAATATCACATGCAAAGACTGTTTCTCTTAACTAGTGGATACAACGATTTCTCCCTTTAAAAACGGAATGTGGAGTCTACCTTTAAAACAAAGAATACAAAGATTGTCGCCCTGGTAATCTAAAATGCACAGTATATGCTTTGGAAAATGCGTGATCTAAGGTCTGTCTGTCTGTATACTTCTGTTTAATTATCTTAAAACATTTTAAACAGATTATGGAGAAATATGTGACTTTTTAAATCCTTGAATTAAGTGTTTTCTGTGGTACAGTAACATATTCCATGATAACACTGAATGTTTTGTTTGTTTGTTTTATTGAATTTCACACAAAGCCATATCTAATATTGAAGTGAGAAGATAGAGGGAAGGCAGCTAGTTAACACCACACACCAACTCTTGGGCTACTCTTTTACCAACGAATAGTGGGATTGACCGCAACATTATAACGCTCTCACGGCTGAAAAGGCGAGCATTTTCGGTAACGGGTTCAATCCTGAGACCCACAGATTGCGAGTTGAATATTCTGCCAGGCAATGTCAGGTCGTTTACAATCAACTGTGGAAGCCCTATCAAAACTTGAAATTAGTATCATAAAGCTTTGACTGTAATGTATTTATTTAGCTTATTATTATTATATACTAACCACCAATGTTTAATTTTTAGTAAAAAGAAAGTACCAGAACTGGTTTCCAGTGACGGGTGTATGTTGAGTGGAGAAGGGGGGGGGATTTTGAGTTATAAAAGATAACTATTTAAATGTTATTGGAATGGAGCTAGAAGAGATTAATTTAGTTGATTACTTCGAAGAGCCAAGTGTCAATTCGCAATGCAACTGATGCGGTATTAAAATTGTTTCTGTCTTGAAGATCTCGAGAGATACGGCAGAAATTAAGCACTGCAAATATCAAATAAGCCATGAAAACTGGAAAAGTGATTTGTTAATACTTGAAGAAATAAAATGAATGCGTGTCAATGACTTGATATTTTTAGGAATTTTTAAGTTTCACGATATCTGATATTCTCGTTGTCTCTAGTTGCTTATAGTGCTTAGTTAAAGAGTACAGACCTTGACATGCCAGTACTGCAAATCCAGTTGGTTTCAAATCACGTAAGGTACGTATTTAATTACAAGACACGAGAAGGCACGTATTCAAATAACCTTAAACAACAATCTGAATCTACAAAACACATAAGAATTAACTTTATTTGTTTCAAAGTGTTTATAATTATCTTCTTAATATGTAGTTTAATCATATCTTACCCTTCGTCATAAAATTTTTTTGTCCTCCAGATGATGAAAAATTTGTTAGGAAGATAATATATTTGATATACTTAATTTATCGGAGATTATTAGAATTTAACTTAATTATCTTTATTCAAACGTACCTAAGATTATATGTTGTTACAATGGTATGTACTTAAACAGAAGAATCATATGAAGTTTGTAAAATTATTGAAAATATTGTGGATGGGTATTCGAAGATGTTTCCGACGCAAAATATTGTACATAAAAAAATGAAAATTGTATCCAAAACGTAAAATGCCTAATAAAAACAATTTAACGTTAAAACAGTTTTTGTACCAGAATGCTGAAAGAACGAGAGCCCCCTTTTTTTAGTCAACATGACATACAATAGTATTCTAATTTTTTCCTTGTCAGCCTGTCCAAAAATATTTTGTATTTCCTTTTATTCTTGATTATTTGGAGAAGAAGAAAAACAACGGTCTTCCTTGCTTGTTATGGCACGGATAAGAAGTATGCATTTTTTATGACATTGACGATGGAATTGGCGATTGAAGCAGATTAAACTTCTTTTACTCAGATTACAACGTCTACAAGTGTAATGTTACCTAAGAACTAGGTCTTAGTTTGAATTAAAATTATAATATAAAAAATAAATTAATAATTGTAAGACCACTAGGTAAATATAAAAAAATTATAATGGTTTATACAGTATCACATAAACAAGAAAACTAGCTTTAATTACTCTTTTGGCGTGAGTAAAGACTAGTGATTAGCGTATCGACCTGATAGATTAGGGTCGTAAGCGTGACACTTTCAAGCACGCTTCGCACTTTCAGCTGTTAGTGAGTTATAAGAGTTACAGTTCATTCCGTTATTGGGTTAAGAGCATCTGCTTGAGGCGGTAGGAGCTGCCGACTGGTTGCTTTTCCTCTGGTTCGCAACTCAAAATTAGGGACGACAATATATGAACCATTATGTGCATAAAGTGTCGTTCAGATGAAAAAATATACAATTATTTTGTTTTATTCGGGAAATATAACATTAATATCGGTAAAACTTTAACGTTCGCCTGTTTTTGTTACTAAATTTAAGTGTCACAAAAGCTGTAAAAATGTTGTATTGATAGAATGGGAAACAATATAATTTTAACTTCATATTTAGCTAATATAATTCATATATTTTTGCAACAAGATAAACTAAAAGGGTGTTTACTATCTGAAACTACTCCAACAGTGGTTTTGAAAGAAACAAAACATATATAATCATGACGTACTAAGAACACAAAAAGTACTTAAAACTGGGGCAGTTGCCTTGACGTAATTTAGAGAAATACTGTTACTATGGCTTGATGTCATTGACATGTTTGTCATTAGTCGTTTCTTTTTTCTTCAGTCTGCGGCAATGCTATGAATTTTGTAGCCTTGAACGAGGCTTAGAAAGGACTTTTTCCCATTTTTTCTAGCATTTCTGTCCACAATAGATCCGGTGTTCTCATAAAATTTTGGAAAACGTGGTTGTGTCACTGTAAGTGATAGTAATTCTTACAAATCACGTATAAAGAATACACGGTTTTGGACACTTCTTATCATGCTAAGTAAGAAGCCCTTTTGTGTAATGCTTCATATGGGGATCGGCATTATGACGCCCATCGTTAGAAAGTGTAAGAATTGCTCTTGATGGAGCTCGTGGGTCGTTTAATACATGCCAGAGATACCGCAGTAACCAGACCGGTCACCTTCGCCCTAATTATGTTATTATAGGGTGGAAAGAGGACTTATTGCTCTAATTGCATGAAACTCTTCACGCCTTAATATTTCCCTTACATCCAACGAACTGTTGCTGTTACAGGGGGAATTACAGCCAACAGGGCAGAGAACTTTCGAAAGGAACAGCTATAATAGTCTCTTTGTTTCGAAGATCAGCGAATGAAAAACGTCTAATGTGTCATTGGTTTCTGTTTTCAGCTTGGGGTTGACTGAGGTTTCTGTTTGAGTGCACATGGATTAAGATTAAGGCCTAAACTAAGTGCATTGATGGCGGAATTACCGCAGATTTTGTGCTTTTATACCTGCTTTTATCCAGGCAACAAATTATTGTTGGTTAAAAACACGAACAGAACACTTTGCGTCATGACTAGAATGGTATAGAAGTCCTACGAATTTTAGGATTTTTTTCGGTATATTTGAAGTATTATCAAGTATTGGTATTTAACTTTGAAGAAGTTTTAAAAACATTGAGTTGTGGTCACCTTTGCTAAAATAAGAAGGTGGACGTTTCATAATGAACTGACAAAATTATGTCTGTGGTTCAGAACACGCTGCTAATACCTCTTGATGTTTAATTTAGGAACATAAAGAACAAAACTAGAAAATTAAATACCGTCATACAGAGAATAAGAGGAATTTATTTATCATTTTTGAACAAGTTGTAAGAATTTTTATCACATAACAATCATTCGAATTGTCTTTGCAATTCTAATAGTGAACTGCATTCATTAATGAGCTAAAGAGAGGTCTTGACATATAACACGAAACAGTGTGAAACCGGTATAACAATTGTAGGATTATATGCATCTATATCACGGTTGTTTAAAACAGGGAAGACTAGATCTATAACACCGGCGTTTGAAACAAGGATTAGATCTATAACATGATGGTTTGATTTGTTTGTTTGTATGTTTGTTGTTAAGCACAAAGCTACACAATAAGCTATCTGTGCTGTATCTGCCACAGGTATCGAAACCCGGTTTTTAGCGCTATAAGTATTTAGACTTACCGCTGAGCCACTGGGGAGCTGACATTTTGAAACCGGTGCAGCAACAGTTTGTTTGTTTGTTTTTCGAATTTCACGCAAAACTACTCAAGGATTATCTGCACTAATCGTCCCCAATTTTGAAGTGATAGATTAGAAGGAAGATAGCTAGTCAACACAACCCACCGCCAACTATCGAGCTACTCTTTCAGATCAAATATGGGATTTGACCATCACTCCTACAGTGCACTCAAGGCTAAAGTGAGTTATTTATTTAGAGGCGCTAATGAGGCTCGAGCCACAGAACCATAGGTTCACAGCCCGGCTCGTTAGCCACTTGGCCACGCTCGCCCCACAGTAATGGGAGTTTACACCATCATCTGAAACAGGAACCACAACTAAACTGGACAACATTATTCATTTTTGACTTTTGATGGCATATTAAGGAAAACATTTTTCAAATGATACCTCATTCATCGTTATAACTATCTTAGTTACGTCAGAATGAAGGGTTGATAGATAGATAGATAAATAAAGAAATAATGGATAAGATTAATTTTGTCGACCATTATAATAAGGTACGAAAAGGGAATGGGTCTACAATCGTCACTGTTGCAAAAGAAGAAAATAATCAAAATATTTGAGAAATTTATAAAGAAAGTTTCAAAAGAAACTTGTCACTTCAAGTTTAAAACGACTTTCTTAGGCCAGAAAGTACAGTACTGATGAGAAGTACGGTAGCCCATTAAGTAATAAAACACGATATCCTAAGTTGCCGCATTGATGGTTTACAACAAAATTATGTGCATTGCACAGTTGAATATCTGTTATTTTAAAATAAAATCACATTTCTCTTACATAATAATTGCTCCCAAGCGCCTCAGCAACATGGCTTCGATACCTGTGATGGGCACAGCACAGCTAGCCCATTGTGTAACTTTGTGCTATAACAAACAATACATTTTTTAGCTGAGAATAATGTCGAATGCAGCATGGATTTTTAATGAAGATAACATTATGAGTTTTTCCTTATTGTTTTCCTACTTCTTACCAACGGATCGTACAAATTCGCACCAGAAGGTATTTCTGTTTCACAATCAATATGCACATTTGTAATATGCATAAACAGTTTTTTAACATTTCAGATCTGAAGTATTTGATCGAAAAGAAGTCAACTTTTCACCAACAAAGATGATAATTTATAAGTTTGTAAAATCACTAATGTTTTAGTTTTAATTACATTGATAAAATATAGTTATTCCGAGATTGGAAACTGCAATATCTAAATAAATGAGCCAACTTATTTTCTAAACGGCTGGGTTATATCCCACTTTATATATCTTCTATCATTTGTTTTATCACCTGCCACACGAGCCAGACCGGCATCTTGATGTGGATAAAAAAACAACAAGTCATTCCGGAAAGGTTTCAGCTGTTTTGATTTGACAAAAATAAGACGTTTTGCACTATTTTTGAGATCTAAGTCGCTGGACCAGACCCGTGTTCTGACCCGAGACCATGAGAGCCAACATGGAGAAGTTAACTTGTAAATGTAAAATAAAAATGTGTAGCAATGAAACGTGCTTGAAATGTTCTAGATGTGGTTGTGAATGTAATGGTTTAAGTGTAGCGATTAAACCAATCCGTGGGTTCAGATCGGAAGAAGGAAGAACTTATTACAAGATATCCGAATCTATTTGACATACCAGCTGAATCGAAGATTCGTCAATTGATTACTGCACTGACAGCAAAATATATATATATACAAAATGGACACAATAGTGGCGTTATCTTCAAAAAGGGGAATTGGAATCATATATAAGAAATCATTAGTTTCAATATTTTGTGCAACTAACAGCACAGTAAAGCCCAAAGATGTAGTGTTGAAGTTGAAGCAGATGCACGATGCGTTACGAGATGATGTTCCTAGCGTTTCTCAAATTAAAAATGCAATTTTTGCAATGAAGAGTAAATATAAGAAGAATGGTTTAACACCCGGAATGGTACCACCATAGTATAATCCAGTCAGATTTAATCAAGTCACATTTCATTAATAGTTAGTTTTTTTTGTTTTTGTTTTTTTTTCGTTTTAGAAGTTGTTCCGAGCTTCATTCATCACATTGTAGGTATACTTGTTACTTTGATACGATATTACGAAAAATTTGCGATCAAGTTCTATATTTCAACGAATAAGTAACTTACGGACATTTTAGCAATTTAGTAATGAGAAAACTAAGTCTTGATTACTAAGTCATCAAGTTTATGTGGAAAACTAATTTTAATGTTATTGCTCAAGATGTGTATAACACCATACGTTTCATCCATTTTACAAGAACAATTGTTTATTGTATTATAGGTCTTGAACAAAATGTTAAAAACATCTTCGTTATAATTTTTACAAAAACATTCTGTAAATTCTCCTTGTTGTTTTTCATTACCAAAACAGGAAGAAAAAATTGGCGGATTCCTTGTTGTTGTAAGTCAAGAATCCAGGAAAACGTACTTGGCAGATTCTTTGTTGTTGTTTATTAACAATCCAGGAAAACGGATTAGTCAGATCCTTTATTATCAGCAAGATAAACAACATGACAAATTATGTTTTGTTACTCATCATTATTACAGGAAAAATGTTTTGGTCAGTTCCTTTTTGTTGTTCATCATCAATGTAGCAAAAGGGCGTTGGTTGATTGCAATTGTTGTTTGTTATCAACACCGTAAAATACATTGATTAATTCCAATTGCTTATTATCAACACCCTAAAAATACGTTGGTTGATTCTGTTTGTAGTTTATCATCAATACAGGAAAAGGGGACTGGAATCTTTTTTTTTTAATCTGATAAATGTTTTTTTAATTCCCATAAATTAAGAAACTAAAACCTTATTCTACTATTGAATTTTTTCAATGATAATTTACAAGTATTAATTTACATGTATTAACATAGACGATCCATATTTATTGACACTGTACGTAACCATAGATCAACAACCTTGGAAAAAATCGACCTGAAATAGTAATTACAATGGCTAGCACACATGTAGTTTAAACATTTGTTCTCGTTTAAAATAACATTCTACCTTTAACTGATCAGTTGAGTAGAATCTTTCGAAAGTTTATTTACGACATTCTCATACTATTTGATAAAGACGCAGCTTGCCCAGCGTTTAGGGTAATTAAGCACATTTACGTAGTGATAACCTTACATTGACTTAAAAACATATGTTAATGATTTGAATAGAACATGCAGCTTAATAAAACATTTTATGTTTAATGTATTCTCAGATCGGTCAGACTGGCAGACACATCTTTGATTTAATCTCTTTATATGACGATTATTAAGGTGAGCTGTGTTTTTCTAGATTTTGAAACACTTTTCAAAAATCAAAGATCCACGTAAAAGCAGTATCAAGAAACATATGAATAATTTATTCACCTTCTAAGAAAATATCAATGTAACATACCTTTATAAAGCAGCCCGCTGTATGAAATTGGTGGTACTGTTTCAAAAAACACAAATACTAAAGAAATATACGTAAACAACATTATCCTTCTAAGCAGATCAGCATGTCTTGTGACACACAAATATTCTGTAAGTTAGCTGAAACTCTGATGCCTTCTTTCACGAAAAATAACTTATATACAGAGAAGTATATAAGTTAATTTTAAATCCTTAAAGCCTTCTTTGTAAATAAGTTATTTTGAATTCCTTAAAGTCTTCAGTGGCCCAGCGGTATGTCTGTGGACTTACAACGCAAGAATCCGGGTTTCGATACCCGTGGTGGGCAGAGCACAGATAGCCCTTTGTGTAGCTTTGTGCTTAACTACACATAAAAAAAAATAAGTCTTCTCTGTATATAAGTTATTTTTAAGTCATTAAAACCTTCTCTGTATATAAGTTATTTTTAAGTCATTAAAACCAGAAAATACTTTAAGGACTTAAAGCGTAAAGTGACTAAGTAAGCAAAGTGAGAAAGTTATTTATAGTTAATAAGTATACCGAAATTTTATATTTAAAAGCAAATGCTATTTTTACTTCTATAGTTCACTTAATAATTTCAAAATAAATGTGCTCAAAATATCATTTCAGAATTACCTTTAATCAGCAAAAAATCATCGCCTAGGCGGCCTTATGTTCAATACTAGCACTAATAAGATGAACTGAACCTACGAACCTACAGCAGCAAAAACTCTATATGAATTAGATTTTTATATGGCAACTCGTACTTCATTGTTAATGAATAAAACAACCATGTTGGCGAAGCGTGAAAACTCTTTAGGCCTAGTGTATGTAATTATATGTTAGTTTTGTCTGGAACTTGTTTTAGTGGTTCTATTTTATGGAACAAGCTATTGATGAGTTGTGATATTGAGCGAAAGGATTTTTGGGTAGTGGCTTGTGGCACACAAAGGGTTTGTTTGAAATGGTATTTAATCCTCTACCGATTTCATCACTTGTAAACCTACTATAATTACATAACAGTAAAGAATTGTTTAATACAGCGATTCTGAATCTGTGAACCGTGAGCTCCCTTCAGACGGTCCGTGGAAAGATTGCATAGTTATGAAAGGAAGCTGCCCAATAGTGTCTGGATCCTATTGTGGCATGCGAGGTAAAAATAATAAAAAATCAAGTGGTCTGCGAACAAGAAATGTTTGAGAACCACTGGTTTAATGCATTAAACCACGTGAGTTCAATGTGAAGGTATTACAATACCATAGCGTTGTTCAACAATGGATTTGTTCATCTTAGTTTTTAATCAGCCGTGATTTAAGAACTTTACTTAATCGTCGATTTTTTTACACTCTTCATGAAAACTCCTAGTAGAAGAAACAACTTTATTATATGAATTATATCTTAAACAGGAGAATGCTCGTTTCTTTGTTTAGGATATTATTTATATAATAAATTCAACATTTAACTGTTTTAGGTAAAAATCGTGGGTTTCCCCGAAGCGTGTAAAAAAAAAACTTGGTTAGATCTTCATATAAGATATATTTTTTGACACGTGTAGCTGTTAAATATACTGAAAAATATTTCACTCTACTAATAAAATTACATAAAATGTCTAAATATCAAGAAAATTATAGATTTCACTCTACTAATAAAATTACATAAAATGTCTAAATATCAAAAATATTATAGATTTCATTCTACTAATAAAATTACATAAAAATGTCTAAATATCAAAAATATTATAAATTTCATTCTACTAATAAAATTACATAAAAATGTCTAAATATCAAGAAAATTATATATTTCACTCTACTAATAAAATTACATCAAATGTCTAAATAACAAGAAAATTATAAATTTCCCTCTACTAATAAAAATACATAAAATGTCTAAATATCAAGAAAATTATAGAGAAAGGAATATGAATAAAGTTAGTATACAAACTTATTAAATTTCTTAGTAGTAGGGTGCCACGCTGCGGAATGAAAGGTATAAGATTCGAGGCATAACGTGTTAAACACGCTTCATACTTTCAGTTCTGGGTGCGTTATAACAAGGACAGTCAATCCCGTTATTTAGCTCAAAAGCTCTAGTGGCGGCGGGAGCTGCTGGCTGGCTGTCTTACTTCAGGAAAAAATAAGTTAAAATCAGTGACCACTATGTTTGAACCTTAGAGACTTTATCATGTGCGCAAAAGGTGCCTGCTTTTTACGTTGAAAATACGAACTAACTTCTTGTAAAAGTTTTAATTACTCAAGCATATCTTACACTTAGAAGCTTCCATTTACCTTTTGAATAACTAGAAATTTTAAATGAACAAGAAGTTGGATAGACTGATAAAGATAGGTGGATATTTTAGTAAAAAATAAATAAATAAACATTGGTCTGTGGCAGAAAATTTGCAAAAAAACTTTGAAATCTAACAAAGGAGCAGGTGGACACGACTTACTGTAGGCTCTGTATAGCTCTAGCTTGTAGAATTAGACACAAAAACCACATATAATTAGTCAAAAAATAAACCATATCTACAATAAAGTAACCCGAACGATTTCGAAAGGTGTCTAGAGGTGGACCTTTCGAAAGCGCTCGGGTTATAGGGTTTTTAATTCATTTCTATCGAGACTTCTTGAACCTACGTGTTTTTCCAACATCACGAATACAATAAAGTAACGTAATACTATCAGTGTCACATACTGTAAAGACAAACCAAACGTATACGAAAAGTAAAGTTATCAGTGCCATATACTGTAAAGGAAAAAAAAAAAACAACATACACGAAAGCTAGCATAAACCTATCAGTGTTACATACTGTAAAGACAAACCAAACGTATACGAAAAGTAAAGTTATCAGTGCCATATACTGTAAAGGAAAAAAAAAACAACATACACGAAAGCTAGCATAAACCTATCAGTGTCACATACTGTTAAGAGAAACCATACCTGAGCGAAAAGTAATATAAACTACCAAGTGTCACATACTGTACAAAGAAACTACACGTACATCATGAGTAAGCTACCAGTTTCACACATTGTATAGAAAACAAATGTAACTACGCGACTTAATATGGTTATGTTACATATTGATAAAAACATATCTACAAGAAATATCATGTAATATTATTAGTGCCACATACTGTGTACAGAAATCATACGTACAGGATAGGATAGTAAATATTACTTGTGTTATATACTACATGTAAAAATCATGCATAAAAGAAAGATTATATAATATTACCAGTACCACATTCTCCATATGAAATCATACATATGGGGTTGGATACACAGTTACTACCAGTACCACATGCTTTATACGTAAATCATATGCAAAAGATCATGTAATTTTGGTAGACCATTACTACTCCAGTATGTTACTATAAAACTGAGATTACAATACATATACACATCGAACTACATTGCTTTGTGGTGTACTAGTCACATTTGTTGTATCAGATATTTCTTTATAGTGTAGTAACACAAAGACTTTTGCACTACTTGCAGTAACCTTAAGAACTGTTTCATTAAAAATATTCGGTGTTTAACATCTGTGGTCAGCCAACCACTTTGTGCATACCTCTGTGACAATCAAAGCAAAGGAAATTTTGTTGTTGTTTTGTTTTAATGTACATCAATGTCCATTGGTTTTCTTGACGATTCTTAGCTATTTAAGCTACACAATATTAGCAATGTCACGGATTGGTTATGAATTGTCAAATACTAAAGTTTTCTAATTTGATGGTATAGAAAGTAATGTGGAAAAATGAAAACTGGGATTGATAGAATTCTAATCCAAGTTCTGCTTACTGGACACACGCTTTAATCACATAATCCACTGTATGTGAATCCTAGAAATCGTAGTTTTCACTCCGCGAGTTTCTAAGGCCAGAATTTGGCAGCATTTTCGTACAGCTTTAAAGACGCTATTTTTTAATTGGTTGGAGAATGTGCACGCTAATACAGCACGTTTTCGAATTTCAACCGGTCTCAGTTTTTATTTCAAGTCAATTTCGACCATCATAGGATGGTATAGCACCATTAACATTTGTTTGATAACTTTCTTTTCAATCGAGGCATTTTGTGAGAATCGATGGCCAAATTTCACTGCTGCATGCTCGCTAACGTCGTGTTTGTATTATCGGAGTTAAACACTGTTCACACAGTTTTCAATTCGTGGCAAAATTTTTAACGTAAAACTACAGGTTCAGAAGCAACTTACATATACATATTCATATATAAGCGTGTGTAAACTTGTAACTGAGGTATGTAGGTTTTAACTTGCGTAAATATCTTCTTAACGCCAATAGACTGTTGTATAGTATTATCGCAGTCCTGACTGTATCGTTTAAAATCAGGGGTGATTTGTGCCCAATACTTCTTTTTTGTTCTCAAAATTAAAAAATAAAACAGATAAATACGTCTAAAAATATTAGCTCTGCAATCAGAGTTGGCTGTTTATCAGCAAACGTTCTTATTAATCAACATGTGTGTTGTTTGAAAATCTCAAATGAAAGAGTGCAACATATTGTGTAACGTAAACTTTGTATTAGATTTCGAGCATTAGTCGTTGAAACCCATGTCAACCTCACTAACTGTCGGACTAACAGGTGCAAATGAGGATACCCTTATATGCAACACATGCTTACCACGTGGATTTGGCGATTATACATGTCACAGCGGCCACTAAGACGGAAACTGTTAGAGTTGATGAGTGTGTATACATATATTTGTTTGTTTAAAGTTAAGCACAAAGCTACACAATAGGCTATCTGTGCTCTGCCCACCACAGGTATCGAAACCCGATTTCTAGCATTGTAAGTCCGCAGACATACCGCTGTGCCACTGGGGGGTGTATCTAAAAGTTTGTTTTGTTTGTTTTTAATTATGCACAAAGCTACACAAGGGCTATCTGTGCTCTGCCCACCACGGGTATCGAAACCCGGTTTTTAGCGTTGTAAGTCTGCAGACATACCGCTGTGCCACTGGGGGGCGTATCTAAAAGAAACACATTATAAGACATTGATATTAAAGGAAACATGCACATCAACTTTCCTATTGTTTTTATAAAGCGTTTCTTCATATCTAGGTGTAACGCTTATCCTTAAATAATTTTAGAATATTAAAACAGCAGATTACCAGTAATGTTAAACAAAAAATAGAAATTACTTTCGAACATATTCAGAACATGCCTCTATCAACAACTCCTTTACACGGACTCGCACGTTAAAAAACATTTCTTTAACGAGCCTACTTGAACACCTAATGAAGGAAACATTTCTATTTATGAATTCCTATCCCACTTAATCTGACTTGTATTGTAAATTAAACATTTTTCTTTGTGCGACACTTCTTTGATGCCAGTAATTTATATACAAATTTTAAAATTTTTTATGAAGGAATATAAGGAAAAATAATTATAGTTGATTCAGTCCACGTCGTAAGAAATAAACCAATGTATGATTGTGTGGGTTTACAACCGTCTCTGAGTTTAAGTAGTCATGTGTGT
The DNA here is from genome assembly GCF_000517525.1 of Limulus polyphemus. Lineage (NCBI taxonomy): Eukaryota > Metazoa > Arthropoda > Merostomata > Xiphosura > Limulidae > Limulus > Limulus polyphemus. Next base: position 991,635 of record NW_013665620.1, read on the forward strand.
GTGCGGTATTGTATCTCAGTAAAACCGATAATAACTTAAATCACATCATCCTTTATTTGCCCATTGTGGGTTTCCAGTAAGAACAGTTTCTAATTATTAGGATTCTTATTATGCTATAATTCTACGAAAATATATTGACTAAATGCTATGCTCTATTGGCTAAGGCTTTCTTAACTTTAATACTTGATTCTTGGGTTAGCTGAACAAAAATTACGCTAGTCACGTTTTCCAATTTCACAGTTTTTATTAAGCAACCAGGAGTTAATAATTACATTCATAGCGATATTATTTTTGAATGAGTCATTGATAGTGATGAATGGCGCAAGATTAATATTCAAGACATTTTAATGATTTTAGGCGTGTTGTAGCATATTAATGTGGTGGTAATGCGAAATCTTTGTGAGAACACTGGATTGTTTTCAAGAAAGGCGTGAAATAATCTTTGTTGTAAAATTTTATTCCAGTAGAGTAGCGTTGAAACGATGATCTCTTGCTTCTTGTACATAAGTCTAGATGGTATACAACCTGACTTTAGTGTAGGTTAAACTGCTGATTCAACTCGCCGCTAGAAGCTTCATTTGACAATTACTGTTAGCCTACCTGAAAATTTGTCAGTTCAAAGAATCATACTAATAAACCAGACGACAGGGAGCCAGGTTCCTTTACAAACCTATTTGGTCCTCCGATTCGCACTGGTGTTTTATACCAAAACTTAAAATACGGTATTCTTTCATATGAATGTGCGTATCTATGAATTTGAATTCTAGCAAAAAACAATGTGTACTTAGAGAAGTCCTAAAATTAATATTTTAGTTACTGGTATAACACTTTTTCATAATCCATGTGAACAAGTTTTTAAACCTGAGATTTTATCATTTTCAAACTCAGGTAGATGTTCGATTACTGTCACTAGAAAAAAATATTGAAGCTGTATAAACTATGAAATATTGTTTTATTTCTCTATAATTCGAATAGGGCTAAAATAGTTCCTCCATTGCTTAAAAGTCTGCTGTGTACATTTCATTTCCTGATGAAAAATCACTACCTATAAAAGACTTATTCCCTTTGTCACTCTATCGAATATACATCGTCGCTTAGCAACAAAACCATCACCTGATTGCTCTTAGGTCAACTATAGTGTTTATGTTGAATGCTAAATATTCATGTTTATTTGTTAGAAAGGTTTGGTTTTTTATTCTTTAATAGCGAAAATACTCGGCTTCGCTCGGGTTATTAGGTTGATGGTGTGTGTATTTTGAATCCATTTTAGCACAAAAGTATAATCTACATATTTTTGTTTCTAAGCAATATGACATAACATCCATTGTTGAAACGTATTGTTACCAAAATCCAATGGCTTTCTATGTATTAGAAGTTGTTATATAAGGAATCACTTCTTTTTTATGTGTTTTTTTTCGCTAGCTTGCTTCATTCAAAAGATGCGCATGCGCGCACGCACGTGGATAAAATAAGTAATAATACCCAGGTGCAAACCCTCAGGGTCACTTAGTATGGGTACTAAATTTCAGGTTTCTAGGTTCTTTCCTCTTGGAGCTATAGAGGTCACACCTACACAAACACACACATTCGCACGCACGAATTTTTATTTTTCTGTGATTTCTATTTGTAATATAAGAAACCACTTCGTTTCTATGTGGTTTTCCGCTAGCTTGCCACATTAAAAAGATGCGAGCGCGCGTGCATAGGTAATAATAACCAGGTGCACACTCTCAGGGATTACTTAATATGGGTGCAAAATTTCAAGGTTCTAGGTTCTTTGCTCTTGGAGCTATGGCGGTCACATATTATTTTCTACGTGGTTTTTCGCTTACTTACCTCCCAAAAATACCCAGGTGCACACCCTCAGGGTCTACTTAGTATGTGTGCACAATTTCATGTTTCTAGGTTCTTACCTCTTCCCCCCCTTCACTAGCACAGTGGTATGTCTGTAGACTTACAACACTAGAAACCAGGTTTCGATACTCGTGGTGGGCAGAGCACAGAGAGCCCATTGTGTAGCTTTTTGCTTAATTAGAAACAAACATCTTTCCTCTTGGGGTTATGTCGGTCACACACACACACATACAGATCCACAGACCCTTTTAATATTATAGAATTTTTTTTAAAAACTTCAGTCATATAACAATAAAATAGTTTAATTCAGAAGTTTTATGGCGTTGAGTTGTAGCCAAAAGCAAAATAAAATTTACCAAGTAGTGTTTCGGCTAAACCTTACGTTATGTTTATGTATTAGGCCTAATGCTTAGATTACACTACAAATAGGCCTACTATTACTATAGAGTCATTGTTTAAAAAGTAATAAGTGGTGAATAAGTATTAATAAATAAATATTTTTTAGTATTTTAACACATATGTTACTTACTTGGCCTTAAAACATAAAGAAAATAAACGCCTATTACTGCCAAATATCTTTTATGCTTTTTACAGTCGAAAATGTGTGTCAGAATGTCCGCACTATGTTATCTACTTCCTGACCTAGAATACAGGTAAAAGGCTCATAAGTGCTATTTAAGTCTCTTTCAAAGTTCACACGTACTTTTGTTCACGATAACAGTTCATTTTTCTGCGTAAGTTTTACTAAAAATATGGTGATTAAAGAATTACTTCGAGACTGATGAAATAAGTGAAGAATAGGTGCATTTTTGAGATGCAGACAAATTCGTTTAAGTTAAATTCTATAATTTTCGTTAATCACTGAACAATGGCTCCCGTCATTTTTAACGGACTTTTATACTAGTCTTTAGTATCAAGTGGTATTGAGCTTTCACTCTTACATACAATAAAGACGTCTGCTGTTTTAGTCAATTTTGTTGTTGTTTGTTATTAAGGTACACAAAGGCCTATCTGTGCTCTGCCCACCACGGGTATCGAAACCCGGTTTCTAGCAGTATAAGTCCGTCGACATATCATTGTGCCACTGGGGGGGGGGGCGGTTTAGTCAATGAGCAATTTATCACATCAGCTTGAAAGAATTGCGTTTTTAAGCATCGCGTGGACACATTGCATCTCGGTGGTATTTATTTCTACGGGTAGCGTATTCTGATGGCTATTTGAACTGCACAAATTACTTGTGAGAACATGAAACGTCAGAAATTCGTAAAAATCGCTTTTTAATCTATTAGTTCAAAATTATGGACGGCTAACGCAGATAACCCTCTAGTAGATTTGCGCAAAAATTGAACAAATAACAAAAAATTGTTACACAAGCTACAAGGTCTGAGAGATGAGCACAATCTAGGAAAAAATACCTTACATAGACTATTTGAAAGTTTTAGAAATGAAAAATCCTAGACACTCACTAGTTTCGTAACGACAAAAATTCGACAAGAATTTTGTAAGAATCTGTCTTTACTTAATATAGTTCATCTTTTTTTTTTTTTGTACTTGAAGGTGTTTTCCGGTATTTTGTTCGAATAAACATTGGTGAACTTTGTCCTGGCTGACAAAAATAATGATTCTTTAGCATATAATAAGAAATACTTAGAATACAACAACAATTACGATGACATATTTTAGTGGGAAGTCGTTCCGATTCCTTGAGACAATGAATATGTAACTTTCCAGTCTGTTTATCTACTGAGAAATACAATGGACAATGCTTTTTTCAACCTCTGTCATCTTGAGTAAAAACATAAGAATTATTTTACACTTCTTAGAAATGGGCAGATCCTTCGCTACATATTTAAACCATATATAGTCTTATGGTTACCAGACCGAAACATTGAACACTGTTATCTTCTGAAGGTGTTATCTACTTTTATATTCATTGTTTAGACCGTTTTTCATAACACACGGAATAAGATAATGTTGATTCGTAGTGAAACGAAATATTCATATTAGTTTGTCATTTTGTGTTTTCTACTTAAAGATTAGAGTAAGTGATAAGTTCTTCGTAGTTTCACTTTCTGCAACAGAAGAGCATAAGTTTGTTACTTCTAATGATTCTGAGGTTAAAACGTAAAAAAGGGTGATCGTATTGTGAAATATATTTATCAAAGAGGAAAAAATGATTAGTCACATGATGACATAAAACTGGTCCCTGTGAAGGATAGGATATGACGTTGTCATCATATGTACTAGACAGCGTGTTTTTTTTTTTGTTGTTGTTGAATTTCGCGCAAAGTTATTAGAAGGCTATCTGCGCTAGCTCTCCCTAGTTTTAGGCTACTCTTTACCATTGAATAATAGGACTTATGTAACATTATAACGCCCCCCATGGCTGAAAGAGTGAGGATGTTCGGTGTCGGGATTCCACTCGTGATCCACAAATTGCAAGTCGAGTCTCCTACCCACCAAGCCATGAAAGCATGCTTATTAACAAGAAGACCACAGTTGCGTGTCCATTGGTCACGTATAATGTGCCTCATGAAATATGACGCAACCATGAATTCAATAATTCAGTTAAAACAGTTAAAAGGGAAAAAAAAACGATCTGTCACTACTTCCATGTTTGTGTGTCAGAAATCCCTGATGGAAAGCACATTTCAATTGTGAATTATGAGCATTTTTAAAAGAAAAGTTAACAATCAATAAACTTTCTCATATCAGAATTATTTTTTATTCATGCACATGCACATATACGCAACATGGTCCACAGTTGTCGTATTCTTGAGGAGAAAATAACAGATAGCTAGAAATCACATAATAATAATAATACGAGGATCGTGGATTTAGTTACTAACAACAAACTGAAAGGTGTAATGATAGAATGAAACCAGGTAGGCAACAGAAGAACAAGTATTTATTATACATATATGTATGTGTACATGTTACAAAAAAGACAAAAGGAAATTAAAATTAACTAAATAACAATTGGGTTTAAACTGGAAGAAAAAAGAGAAAATATTGAACTGCATTAAATAACAGTAAACTTGGAAACGCACTTTGGTCGGCTAGCTTAGCGAAAGAACTATACACCACGACTTTAGTGATCAAAGTTCAGGACAAGACTAATTAAATGCACACATATTATCAACCAGCCAAACTGTAGATTCATGTTTTGACCAATCAGTTCAGGCGACCTGGTAATTAATTGCACTTCCTGCCTATGACACTGTATGAGAGGCATCATCAAAACTTTACAAACCGCTTTATAGAAATACCAAGTAATATAGGAAAATAGTTAAGATAACAGTATTTACTTATTAGGGCCATAAAATGTAGAGCCCTAAAACGCCTTTCTTATGTCTGTAACAGGTCTCTAAGCTCTAATAACAAAAACAGGGACTGAAAATTGAAAGAATTGTACATATCTATCTTAACAGTTATGGAAAGTTAGAGGATTTGTATGAGCATACCATACAAGATAACTCATTACGCATTAACAAAGAGAAGCACGAAATCAACGAGATAAGTAGATTAGTAGTGCTGAAATGTGTACAAGATACCAAAACGTGAATTCTGAGATTTTAAGAGAAAAATGGGGTATTATAGGTTGTTGGACGTATAGATACTTGATAAGCGAAATAGTCAAAATGTTGTGATATGCGCATGGAATCATTCAAAATGTCAGTAAATTGAACGTACAACACCTAAAATTCTAACACAAAGATACGACACCCTATAATCCAAAATTGTGTTAAAGTGATTTCTTGAACCTTCGTGTTTTTCTAACATCATGAACATCTAAACATCTATCAGCTCCATTGAAGTGCTCTTAGAGTGTGTTAAATTAACATGTTTGATAATTGTTTAAAAAATCATTTTTGTATGGGATTCCCTCTAACTTTCCTACACCCAATGATGCCACATGTGAAAGGATATTACCTTTGAGCTTTCCAAAACTTGCTTTTCATGAAGGTGGCTACTTTGTAAAGACTGGAATACATAAACCTGACGAAGAACAGTTATTTTTTCTTGAAATTTTTTTAAAAAATACTTCTTTTATAGTAAAACAGGCTTTCACGTCTCAGGACTACTATTTTACGAATATGCAAACCAGATACCACACACCAAAAATGTTTGGAACCGTTTCGTTTTGTGTAAAACCATCAAGATTGGAATCTTAATGATTGATTGCGAATATTATACTGATGAAAGCTGATTTTTTACCTTTAAGATTATATCAAACAATACCTCTGGAAACACACGGGTAAACACCTGTGAAGGATGTAGTGGAAGGTGTTATGATGAGAGCTGAAATCTGCAACTTAGCGTGTGACCTATCTGACAAGTGTCTGCACCAGTAAATTTCGGGACTATCTTGAACTCATGTCATGGACCTGATAGAGATTTTTTGTCAGCAAACCATGTGGTGGTTCATAAAATTTGTGCTCCCTACTGCTAAACACAGACAACCCATCCTTTGTTTCAAAGGAACAATATCAACACTTAAGAGATTAATTTTAATTTTAAGATCAAAGCCTTTCAGCTGTTATCGACTGGCTGACATTTTGAAACCAGCGATAGAGACAAGTTTCCCCAGACATCTGTTAGAATCTAGTTGAAGTCAAGTATTACAGATTGGTAATAGTTATTCAGTATTAAGATGATGATCACTTGGTAACAGTTATTCAGTATTAAGATGGTGATCACTATGATATCCCATTATTACTCCACCTCTGGATGGTTTGGGCAGATAGTGTACATCAAACCTGACATGTAAAGATAGCAGATTAAAAACTAAAATACGATAAAGTGAAAGCTTAAAATAATGAAATAAAACCATAATAGTAGGTATGCAAAATAAAGCTCCTTACTTAGAAGAATGAGGATGTGAAAACTCGTAAGAAATTTCAAACTTGCAGTTAAATGTTTGATAACATGTAATTCCACCACTGTCATCTTCATATTAGCATAGTGATTGTTTGGCCTCATTACTATTGTTCAATTTAAAATACAGTCGCTTTTGTAGTATGTAAGTATATAGAAAAAAAAAAACATTTCATCAGAGCTAGAGCGTTATAAGTGTGAGATTCACAAGTACTCACTCACCAGCATATTAGTAGTATATGGAATGTCACTAGTTTATAAAAACGTTTTAATCAGAATTTTCTTTATAATCGTCCTATTTCATTCCATTTTTTAATTCGATATTCTCAGGTGGACGACACAAGTACTGATATATTTGTTTGTTTGTTAAGAATTTCGCGCAAAGCTACACGAGGGCTATCTGCGCTAGCCGTCCCTAATT
>NW_013665620.1:999538-1008592 GCF_000517525.1 Limulus polyphemus
CATGTTTGGTGTGACGGGGATTCGAACCCGCGACCCTCAGATTGCGAGTCGAGCGTCCTAACCATGCCGGGACATGATTTTTCTGATTGAAGCTACATTTTTCTATGATATAAACAGTGCCGAATGATTCACTCTCTGTTTAGAAAAACAAACTTATACAAAATAATCTCCTTTTTTGTGTAGTAGGTTTTCGTAGTGAGCTATTTTTTAAATACAGACATAGTTGTCCTATTTACATGTATCTGATTTTATAGCGATTTCGAAATGACCTTGCTTGTCGTTTTCTAGAATGCTTCCTACTCGTAACACGTGAATTGTTTGTGCAATTTGAACACTACGATTATTAGCGTTCCAATATTGAAATGAACTCGTACAGGCCTAATGTACAAATTCTCAGAATTTACGAATGAAATAGAGAATAACGTATAAGAATTGTAAACCACACTTATCTCTTATATACATTGCCGACGAAATATTTCGCCCTGTATCAGAGCTAACCAGGCCGGCTGGAATACGACTGACATAGTTGTGGTTGAGACATTACCTACATTATCAAATTGCATGGACAACAGCTGTATGGTGCGAACTCTTGTAATAAATGGAGATTTATCACAAGGCTTTCAAGCCAAAATTAGCTGAAATTATATCCTTAAGTTTTGCAGTTAGTTCTGTAATAACTCCTCAACTGATATTCAGTGAGACAGATTCGTCAAGGAAAGTTAATTAATACAGTCGAATAATAAAACAGTTTTTTATTAAAGCTAAAATTATATCCTTAAGTTTTGCAGTTAGTTCTGTAACAACTCCTCAACTGATATTCAGTGAGACAGATTCGTCAAGGAAAGTTAATTAATACAGTCGAATAATCAAACAGTTTTTTTATTAAAGTAAAAGCAAAGTAATCGTCGTCTGGTAGTTTATTTAAGCTTAATGAAGTTAAAAGTATTCCATTTCGTTCAGCTTTAATCGATAGACTGGAAATTCAAAAGTTGTTTCTTTGAATGACAGAGTGACTAAAGATTTTAATTCAGTTGTAAACTGTTAAGCGGGTTAGTTGCTGAAGAGACGCCCGATTCGGCTTTAAATGGTATAAATATGAACGTGATTACACGAACATGTGGGAAGAATATGAATTAATTACTAGAGAGAGAGGGAGACCTTTGTCGCAAAGAAACCTGTTTAAAATCTCTAGTTCAAGCATGACTGACCAGTTAATCTTGAACGTCATTGAGTTGAATAAAGAGTAAACAATGTCGTTAAACTTAACTTTTTTCTTGATCATCGTGATGAAATTTGCAAGTTGTGTTCCATGTGCATAAAAATGAAGAGCTTTTGAATAATACTTTTACAGCTATCTGATCACAATAAATAAAACTAAATGTGATAATTACTAATTATTTTTTGTCAAAATCACTGGATATTTTAGTTAACAAATATAGTGTAATAATCGTAGTTTTTATGAAATATTTGTATGTCCTAATGCAATGGAATGTCGTCGTAGATGTGAGACGACCCAAAACGCTATTTTGATGAACATTGGTACAGTTTACAAAATAAGAAACAAGTATTTGATATAGATGAAGGCTCACAGGCCAAAAGGTCACAAGCTTCTATCTATACCACGAAATCAACAGCTGTTTCTATGAGAAAGATGGCCAAATAATGGAATCACAGCAATTTCGTTCAACTCTCCGCAGGCAGTGGCCACCCCGGTGACCCACTATGTAAGCCCGAAATCATATAATGCTAAAAAATCAGGTTTCGATGCCCGCGGTGGGCAGAGCACAGATAACCCATTGTGTAGCTTTGCGCTTAACAAGAAACAAACAAAATTCGTAGGCAGATTCAAAGGAGTTTTCTGGCTTAAGTTTGCTTTAATGTCGTCTTGGAAGCCGATAGCGGAGTTTCCCTGGAAAGCCTTATATAGAACTTCGCTTTCCTTGCTACATTAGAAATTGTCGTGTCGGGCGATAGCGTGTAATCATGGCCATAAGACTTAGTGCGATTGACGATTGAGTAAGTATAGCTTCAATGGTAGTACGGAACCTGGAATATCATACTTATAAACCTCAATACATTAAGAAAGGGACACTTACAATCTCAAATTGCACAGGCTCTGAATAAGATGAATTAATAACAACTAATTAAAACAGTAATGTCTGACAAAATCGAAAGTACTTTCAAAGTTATATTCACCTCATATAAGCGTCTATCATTAAGTACGGCAGAACTCAATTGTAGGGATCATGATGAAATAAAATGGCGGCCATAAAATTCGCCCGTTTAAAACCACTTTTAAAATGTCTGAATATTAACAATGACTATTTCACAGAAAAACTAAAGCTTATTGGACTTATAAAACTGCCCAAATCGCTATACACGTGTTTATGAAATGAATCAAAATTTCAATATTTCAACGAATTTTCATGCATGCAAGTAAGTAAGTTAGTGTCTTTTTCAGACAAGCGTACAGAATAAATGTCGAACCTTATCGCTCTAATTCTTTCACAGAACTATTTGTTGTACTGAATAATATATCAGTATATGTATAAAACGGACGATGCGCTACTTTCGGCATATAATTAGATTTGAGGGTGGGTTAGTAAAGATCGTGATGAGTAATATAATCAAATCGGGTATACGCGTGTCCCACGCTTGGTATTGCTGGCATACAAAAATATAGCTAATAAAAAGGAAATAAACAAGTATAATAATTTTGAAATTTAATTTTATAGAGGAAGTAGGGATCGATATATACGTAACCTACCTAGTTATAGTAATATAGAAAGTTTTATGGTGCAGAAAGTATCGAAACAAGAAAGTTAAAACTACAAAACTGAGTTACAAAATTCATCCCTACTTTGGCCCAGACTAACAAAATTACAGTGATCTCCCAAAGTAGAGAATTTTTTCTTCTATTTTTAAGTAACTCAGTTTTTGTAGTTTTGACTTTCTTGTTTCAATACTTTTTGTAGCATTAAAACTTTCTATATTACTATAGCTAGCTAGGTAAGTATATATATATCGATCCCTACTTGTCTTTACATAATTTAAATGTTTTTATTATACTTGTAGACCAAAAGTTTGCACAATTGCAGCAACATAATTTTGTTTTAGTTCACACACATATAGTCTTTTCAAAACATTCCTTTTTGTAAGATACTCATTTAATTGTTTCTCTTGTTTGATAAACTACCCCTCCTATTCTGTTGACGTTAGAAATGAAGATGTTTTCAACACATTTCTTATTACACACGACTGCCGTTCACACGCGTGTTTTCTCTGTGTATTAGCTGGTCCTTATACTGAGTTCTTAATGAGGATAGGTGTGAAATTCTATCGGTTCTCACCTGAATCCAATACCGGTTCTTTTGGAAATTCCAAGTGGCGTACCGCTTTATGCGTTGGAAGCCTGTACTGCAATCGGCTATTTTTTTTGTAATTCATTTTTGTACTTCAGTTTGAATAGCACATGAAGAGGTTCCGTTAGCTCAAATAGAACTTGATACTCTATACACTCTGAGGCCACTTCCTTATAAAATTAGTACCTGTACTTCTAGGGGGGGGGGGGGGCTCACCGTTGAATGATAGGCAGTATTGCAATAGAATACATTATTTTTTCAGTACTATTGATGTAAGTTTTATGTCGCTATTTATTTACGATTAAATTATCTCATCTCTTTCACAAAGTTCAATTTTTAAGCGACTGAATATCGTCAACCCAAACAGAGCTTAATTTATCTGAGAATTATCTGGCCTGTTTTATTTTTGTTCCGAAAAATGTATATTTCAAAAATACAGACTGCAAATATGTGTACATTTCAAAAACCGCGTATAGAGGTGATTCTTTCTGCAGTGGAAAATCACTTAAGGTAAATTATAGTGTTAACGAGCTAGTTTTGTTTGTTTGAAGTTAAGCACAAGGCAGCACAATGGACTATCTGGGCTCTGCCCACCAAGGGTATCGAAACCCGGATTCTAGCGTTGTAAGACCGCAGACATACCGTTGCGCCACTGGGAGGCTAACGAGCAAGTCTGAAGAAATTAATGCATGACGTTTGTATTTTTACTTGTTCTTCATCTTTGTAATTTTTCAGAACAATTTACTTTCTTCGAGTGTCTTGTTAAGATCATCCCATATGATTATCTATACTGAATAATTCCTGTTTGTTCAAACACGTGCAACACTGATTGATGATTCACCGTACCTATATTTATTTACATTCTGATGGATAAAATAGTTGGCGTTCAGGGCAATCATTTGATTTATCTTCCTATTCAAGTCCGAAGGAAATAACGTTTTTTAATTTAATTGAAAATATTCTGAGCTTATTTTGTGAAATGTGTAACGACAAATTGGTAATCAGAAATAGTCATTTTATTTGGGTGTGTGTATATATATATATATATATAAGGCCACATACTAATTTTTCAGCAAGTTAGTGACCGCATGCCGCTAAAATAATGTTACGTCTCCGTTTGTTAATTGATTTTCCGTAACTTCGTTCCGACGAAACTTAAGCGACACAAGTGCTTTCTTAATAAAAACTGGTTTATTCTTTCCGAATATAACTTTACCGCTACACTCAACTTCAACAATCGCGCTAAACAAACGCTATAGCAACGAACGTCAATAATACTCCGACCGCAGATCAATTACTCACTATCTACCCACACATTACATTTCTCTTCTTTTATATACCAGCGTAACCTATTTCTAGTAAGACCTTGAACATTCGACAAAGTACATGATAGTTCTAGAAACGTTGCGTCACGGCGGTCATGTGACTGCTGACGCAACAACCACAAAAAATACATTTTCATAAAGAACTGGGTAACTTTTACTGTATTTAAATGCATGAAACTTTTTACCCCAGTGACAAATGCATTTGTACTTATGATATGGTTAATAAAAAATTAATTATTTTTATAGCCTACATATTTAACATTGTAAAAACAATTTCAGATAGCCAAATTTAGAATAAGCACAAACCTGTTCTTGAATTTGGAATTTTCGCACATTATACACTCCTAGTTAACTTAATATACTAAATATTTTATAATAGAACAAAGATAATTGACATAATAAAACTATAGTATATATACATAAAGTGTTTCAGTATTCATTGTTCTCCACTTCCTTTGGGTCTTTCTTTTTTTTTCTATAAAATTATAGCCATGTAACATAAAGAAAAGGAAAGTTGTGACTCTAATGATGCACAAAAAATTAGAAAACATAGCAGAACTCTTTATAAAATTTTGTTCTTTATATAACAAGAAATTATTTTACAAGATTTTTATTAATAGAAATTAATTTTTAAAAAAACCTGCCCGCCACACTTATCAAAACCAGATTTTTAGCATTATAGGTTTTCTAAACATTTTGTGAGAATAATTGATTAGTTTTTAGTAATCGATTAATGAGTCTGATAATCAATTGTTTAGCAAATTCTAGTTGCCCAGCACTAAGGGTAATTCATTGAAAGTCCTCAAAATTGAGAATAGAATGTAAAGGGCTAGAAAGTGCTTGAAAAGGGACTTTTTTTTGCAAAAGTATTTGAAAACATTATAAGAGCAGAATATATTGATATATCTAACTTTAATACTGATAATACTTTTTTTTGTAGTCAACATTCATATATTGAACAAATAAATAGGAATTTTATAAAATGTCAGTGGAATCCAGTTGATTTCAATGTAGATTTTAGCTTCCAAAAAGTTGTTGAAAACGTTCTGATAATGCTTGAAATTTATCTGAGCAATTCAGTATGAACCATGATTTGGACCTCATAGGTTAGATATGTTTGGTATTGAAGTCTTTCATATCCTCTTTTGCCATATTTATGTTCTCCTTTATTCACATATATATTTTTATTTCCCTCAAGTATATTTTGTTGAAATCAGAACTGATCAGTTGGGCTGGATGATGAGAAACAAAGACTTTGAAACACTATTTATATATGCAGTATAATATTTTAAAAGTTAAATATTAAATGCTGAATTCTAATAAACTGTTGGAAACCAGTGGGCATGAAAATTACAATAAAAGTCAAGTTAACTGGTGAGTTCTGACATTGAATGAAAAGATTCTTGGGCAGCAAGTTGTAGGAAAGAAAAGTAATCATGGTATAACTATTATATATTTTTTTGCTCTTAAACTTAAAGTAACACAATGGGCTATCTGTGTCCTTACATACGTACTCTGCCAAATACATCTTAGAGAGCAATTGGCCAAAAGTTCAAATAGGTAGGGGAATTGGACAGAGCAGATGAATCAGACAAAAGAAGTGGGAGAAATGAAAAACAGAAGACAAGACCACCCTATAGTCCACAATGGTGGAAACTGATAAACCATTGTTCAAGAGCTAAATAAAAAACTGGAAGAAAGGCAGAATTTATGAAACAGAAGGGAGGCTACCTGCATAGAGAGTTCAGATTGTCTCACAAGGGACCAGACAAAATTAACACAAGAATTTGGAGTGTGGTGATAAAGGGATGAAATATGGCAGACTAGGTTGACATAGAAGAGGTTGGGAAAGTGTAAGAGGTATGGGACGGGTCAACAAAGAGGTTCAGGATTGGAAACAACAGTTGAGCAGACCAGAATGGGACAATTAAAAGGACTCTAAACAGAGTGACTTGGATAAAGGAGAGAACACGGTGAAGAAGACAAATAGAAGGATTAGCATAAAGATAAAAATTGGTCCAATCCTGACTGATGGCACCCATCACCAAAACAGAAGAGGAGCAGTTTGGTATTGAGATTGGTGGCAAATGCATCCAGAAGAAAAGTATCAAACAGAGAGCATAAGCACTGAAATACTTGAGGAGCAAGAGATGATTCCATAGCTAGAATCTTGTCAGGAGAAGATAACTAATCCACTACAAGATTCAGAACACCCCGGATATGACAAACAAGAAGACAGACTTGCTGAGAATGGGCCCAGAAAAGGAGATCCAAAATTTCGAAGCAAAGTGAACATGAATAGATGCTCTCTTGATGATTGATGTATGAGACAATGGTTGAATTGTCAGAATGGATCATGACCAAATGCCAGCCAAGGTGTTGTCTCTATCGTGCCACCAGAGAAAGTTGACTTGTGGTGAAGCAGGGAGGAGGATGGTAGAGTCCAAGAAGATACTGAATGATATTTTATTGATTGTACAACACCCACTGAAGATAACATGTGTGCACAATTTCAGGGTATGAGGTCTTCTATGAAAGCCCAGTTCCCCAAAAGAGATAGTACCTTGCAAACAGGTAGAGAAGTAAAGGACTTGGCTTTGAAAACCAAGAGCTTCATTGACCTCAAACAAAGAGGAGAAGGCTGCTCAGATAGGTGTTGAAAAAACACCCAAAGTGGATAAGATACTAGTTGGGGGTGAGATAGGACTTAAACTAGCTTAACAAGCCATCCCACAAGTTGCCTCCTGTAGGAGGAAATGGGTATGATTGTGAGAGGCTTGTTGGGATGGAGCTAAGATGCACCAGTCATCCATATAACGATGGAATCATAAATCCTGAGTGTGAAGATGATGGTCAAAGGATCTGACCACACAACAGAAGACCCATGGTGTCGAAGGCAGACCAAAAGGTAGAGTGTTGAACTGAAACGCTTTACCCCCATAAACAAACCAAAGATAATGTTCAGATGTTGAAGAGGTAGGGATATGAATGTAAGCATCCAAGACGTCGACCTTGTTCATCCAAAGACGGAGTGAGCAACCTTTGAAAAGTCAGGAAAGACTCCATGGTGAACTGTGGGAGGACAATGAAGCAGGACACCAATCCCCAGTTTCCTTGGGAACAACAAACAACCAAGAATAAAACCCTGGAGAAATGTGAAATGCTTGTTTGATAGCATCCTTGTGCAAAAGATCTTGAACTGCCTCCAAGAGACAATGGCATGAGAGGGAATCCCAAGAAGGGGAAGGAAATGGGTTTTTAGTAACTTACATTCAAAATTTAATTAAACTATTTTTTTGTTTATGTTATACCAATTAGTATAGCATAAAATCATAACTAATAAACAATATTTTAATTGTATATAAGTTTTAAGTTCTTAATTTTATAGGGCAATATTAAAAAAATCCTGAATATCCCCTGGTGTGAGAAATCTGACATTTTTTATTCTAGTCATTCCCTCTTCTGTACTATATTCACCACTCCTCCAATAAGTATGAAATTTAACATAAATTACTCACTATCAAATCATCATTTTTATAGCCTTCAATCTTGTTTGGCTATGGAGCCATCAAATAGAAAATCAGACTCCTTTTGCCACACCCGTCTGTCACATCCTCTCTTTCAGAATTAGTTAATAGATCTCTCTTTTAATTAATACTATAATATTTATAACCAATAGAAAGCCAAGGTATTTATCTATCAAATGACATTTCTCTTTCCACACAGGTCACGGATCAAAAGCCATGTCTCATGTGTTGACTCATGTTCAAAATTACATTGAACTATATTTTATGTATTTAGTCAATAAGTTTGGTATCAAATTGTAGATTATAATTCAAATTTTAGTACTATACATGATTTAATTTCTTTATTTAAAAGTAAATATTAAAAACACACCTAAACATCAATTTTTGTGTGTCAGGTGGTATGTTGAATGCAGCAATGGGTTCAAATTAGATGTTTGTGAAGTCAAAATAAATTCAAAGTCTATTGTTTCATATGAATTAGGAACTCAAATTACTGATATTGACAAGCTAGAATATAAAATAAGAACCTCCTCTGTTTTCTATTTGCTGAGATATTGCTCATGTACTGAATCAAACGCAGTGGCTTTGCTAACTCTTTCCATTTTGGGAAACACTCCCTTATATACACTTACTTCTGTCTGTGACATGTGAATAACCAATCAAATGTCCCCCTAGTGGCTTTCTTAGCCATTTTCAAGTATTACAATGTCATCTCGTTCTTTTGATACAAAACTTCATGGTGGTAAGTTGAGTCTTTATTCTGCTCGAAAATGTAATATTTTTTACATCCAAATGCAGCTTAATTACTAATCTTCATAAATTATAGTGGAATTCTATGGT
>NW_013665620.1:1009345-1013463 GCF_000517525.1 Limulus polyphemus
GACGCAACAATAACTTATGTTAATTTTTGCCTGCTTCAATTAAAGGATTATGCAGGTAAATATTTGAAAGTTTTGAGATGAACACAATAATGATCACAGTATAATGATGACAGAATTTACTTTTTGTTTATTTCGAGAAGCTTAAGAAAACAGATACAATTCGTAAACTATTAAGAATACTATTATCTGTTGACGACGGGGAGAATTATCTTTATGCCTATCGGGCATTGCTTTTAACAAATAATTTACAGTTTCGATCAAATGTGACTGTTTGTGTTGTGTCCTAGCTTGCGGACAAGTTGATAGGTTGAAAAATAAAGGCCAAGATCTGTAATTCTAATACTTTCTACAAATAATATAATTAAAGTAATATATTAATATAAGTCATTTGATATTTTTCGCCGACTGTTACCTGGAACAAAATGGCATTACCGATCTCTTGCTTTGTGCTAAAACTTTGAAATATTGCATTAATGAGAGCGAGCAATAAAGTGGTCTTGTTTAGATTAATTTCACATGATAACTCAAAAACAAGAGGCTAAACCTTCACGATATCAAAATAATTAAGTATCTCTTTTAAGATTGATTAAGTTTGATTTTTTCGTCCTTCCTCTTCTTTTTACATCAGTGAAATCAGTTTTCTCCTGTTATTGCAGTTATAACTAATGGTTTAGTATTCCTCTTACGACTTTATTCATAATTTGATACAATTACAGCAATTGCTTGTAAGCAAGCGAATGCAGTTGAGAAGCCTATCACTAACTATAACAGGCTTATTCACTGTGACACCCTGTCGAGAACGCTGTCACGCTCCTTTTTTTTTGGTAATGCTCAACAATATACATCGTCGCTTAGCAATAAAACCATCACCTGATTGTTCTTAGACCAACTATGGTGTTCAATATTCATGTTGATTTGTTAGAAAGTTTTTTTTTTTCATAACTTCGGTCATATAAGAATAAAATAGTTTAATTCAGAAGTTTTATGGCATTGAGTTGTAGCCAAGAGCAAAATAAAATTTACCAAGTAGTGTTTCGGCTAAACCTTACGTTATGTTTATGAATTAGGCCTAATGCTTAGATTAGACTAGAAATAGGCCTACTATTACTAACATTATAGAGTCAGTGTTTAAAAAGTTTTAAGTGGTGAATAAATATTAATAAATAAATATTATTTTGGTATTTTAACACATATATTACCTACTTGGCCTTAAAACATAAGTAAAAATAAACGCTTATTACTGCCAAATATCTTTTATGCTTTGTACAGTCGAAAATGTGTGTCGGAATGTCCGCACTATGTTATCTACTTCCTGACCTAGAATACAGTGAAAAGGCTCATAAGTGCTATTTAAGTATCTTTCAGAGTGCACACTTACTTTTGTTCACGATAACATTTCATTTTTCTGCGTAGTTTTTACTAAAGATGTGTTGATTAAAGAATTACTTCGAGACTGATGAAATAAGTGAAGAATAGGTGCATTTTGGAGGTACAGATAAATTCGTTTTATTTAAATTCTATAGTTATCGTTAATCAATCAACAATGGTTTCCCGTTATTTTTGACAGGCTTTTATACTAGTTTGTTTTATAAAAAGCAACAAACAAATTAAACCTTATCTCAGTCTTCCGGGTAAAAATTAGGAATATAGTGATTCAAAATATGTATAATTTACATATCGTACATCCCACAATAATTTCACACTTTATAACATATAAGTTATTAAAATATGTATTTAATTATAATTTTCCTAGACATGTGATTGGTGGGAAATGGATATCTGTTTCCAACACAAAAAGCTATAATTGAAAGGGTTTGTTTTCAATATGTATTTAACTTTACCATCACTCTTTTCTCTGTTTACTTTGGTGCATTCTTAGCTTCCTAAATTATTCTATCTTTGTTTTAAAATTTATACTTCTAACTCAAAAATTTAGGATCAGTTGCACTTTATTTATAATTATTAATTTTCAGTCTGTTTTCTTTCATTTTTAAACGTAATATGTAGTAATTTATCTTGCTTCTAATGTTCAATGTAATAAACACGCGTATGTCTTCTGGTTTCTCTCTTCAAATTCACCACTTGAGCCTATAATTTCGCTCCCCCCAATTAAATACTCGATTATTTTTGAATATCTAGTAACAATCTATTGTTTGATTAATCTTAATGAATATTACCATAGTGGTAAAAGACAATAAGCTAATTTGGTGTCATTACTAGGCTTTAATCTGTGTATAAGAGTGTAGAAAGTAATGGCAAGTTTTTGTCTGTACTCTGCTTGTGAGACTCAATCGAGAAGTTTGGAAGCAATTTTAGACCACATAGCCTTTAGCTTTTCCATCCTGTTGGTTGATTGCATCTGTCACGAAAGCAGAAGAGGCACAGCTGATAAAGTCTTGGAGTTGCAGAGAAGAACCGTACAGCCTACCTAACTAAGCCTTAGGTGCTGGTCATGCATTACCCAAACTAATGACGACCTCATTTTGTGGAAAAATACTTTGTGAGTTGAAACCCAATGGTGATATAAACAGAAGGGTGACAACAGCACGTGTTTTACTTCAACAGATCAGGAAAAGAATTGAATTCAGTTGTGAAGGACGGTATATTTTAAAGATAGAAGTTGCTGGTACGTTACTTTTCCAAAGGTCTAAAAAATGGAATAGAATCTTGCTTCTAACTAAATCTACTGACCAAATTCGAAATTCTGTACCTGTAAATTTTATGATTTAGCTAGATTATAGCACTAATGCTTGGTTAGACAAAGTGATTTTAATGTCTGCTGCTGTGTATGGATGGTCTACTAAATTCGATACTCAACTGTACAACAGGGATGCCATCAAGGAGAGTTAAAACTGGACAACGCACACCTAATGATAAGTTGTCTATCCATTCTGCTGATGAGACGCAAATAAGTCATGTTAAAACTTATCCGCTTATCTACGAGGGTGTAAGACACACAGTCTCATCAGCAAGGGCAGCTGAGATCTGCAACCTGCACAAGTATGAGTTCAGATTCTGAAAGGTAGAATTTCTTGGTGCCCAGTGATATGATATAATGAAATATATACGGAAAAACATTAATATATTGGCACGAGACAAATTCCATAGATACGACACATCTGATAAGACTACATTCGAGAAAATCAAATTGTTACAGGTTAAATCTAGTTTCACAAAAATCTGGAGTTACAGACAGATTTTATGCGTTGGAATAATGGTTACAGAATTGTGTACGTGTTTGATCAATGAAGAATAGAAAAAGAG
The DNA here is from genome assembly GCF_000517525.1 of Limulus polyphemus. Lineage (NCBI taxonomy): Eukaryota > Metazoa > Arthropoda > Merostomata > Xiphosura > Limulidae > Limulus > Limulus polyphemus. The sequence continues at coordinate 1,012,610 of NW_013665620.1, forward strand.
TTTGTCAAGCCCAAGGTGCTACTGGAGACAAACTTAACTTATGTTTATTGGCTTTTAAAATTCTATCAACTGACTGATTTTATTTTTCACTAGTGTTATTTATTATTAGAATCTTTTATTTTCTGCATTTAACTGAAAATATTCAGTTAATCGCAACCATATCTGACTTAACAGTCTACGAGTCAATGAGACCTAATTCGGGGGATTTTATGGTCTGCAGAAAGAATTTCACGGTTTCCGGCATTAAAGCTAAGATCAGCAAAAAAAATGCACTCCTATAAAGAGATCATTCTGTTATCCTCAAAAAGCCATACTTTACTGTCAAAAGAACTCAAGATGGAGTTTGGCCTGACTGTGTTATTCTTGTAAAATGTAGAAGTATTCATGTTGCCATACCACAATTGATCAGATTAAAAAGCTTTTATGAATTTTAGATCCTGATTAATCTAAAACAGAGATAAAACCACTGACTGCCTTATATTGTATTGTGCCGGTGATGCTACTCTATTGCTACTGCTACTACTGCTATTCATGCTGCTCTGCTACAACTACTGTTGCTACTACTACTTTTTTCCTTGCTACTGCTTCTACTTATATTGCTCTGCTACATTACTGCTGTCTCATCCTTCACAGACTAGACTAGTTCCTGCAACCGACTTGGCGAACATTTATCTGCAATTCCGAGCATAAACCATCCCAACAAAAATAATGATGTCTGGACATACAGCAGTACTTTTGCACACTTGGATGATGTATGCATTGTCGCGAAAGGGACTATGAAACTCCTGGCCCGGCATGGCCAGGTGGTTAGGGAGCTCGACTCGCAATCTGAGGGTCGACGGTTCGAATCCCTG
>NW_013665620.1:1013831-1015554 GCF_000517525.1 Limulus polyphemus
GCTAAATTAGGGACGGCTAGCGCAGATAGCCCTCGTGTAGCTTTGCGCGAAATTCAAAACAAACAAACAAACTTATAGTGATTCACTGTAAGTTATAAGGCGATTATACAATGATAACTTTAAAACGTACTTGTTTTTGTGCAACAACATTTCACCAGATGCACATTGAGAATCATAAGTCTTCATGAGGAAAGTGTCGACTTATAGACATATATATGTTAAATTCAAATTTTCTAGTCCCTCTATTTGTGTGAGAAGCTGAGGACCGTTATGAACTGAAAACCTCTCCCTAGAACTGTGGTTTCTATATGCCTCTATATCTTTACAATCTAACCTACATTCTATATTTCTGTTTATGACTTTGTAATGGCCATTATTTCTTTCCTGTCAGGTATTCGAAACATTAACTAATTAATTAGTTACCCAGGATGTTCGAGAATTGGCAATCTTCCTTCGCCCCCTCGCGATTGAAGTTGAATTATCTAACTAACAGGTGTGAGAAAAAAAGAATAAACAGATAAATAAGAAATAACAATTATAGATATTCCACGCTGTGCAGAAAAAAAGGAGACAAAGTCAGACTTGAGATGTTTGACTAATGCGGTAGTTGTTACAAACATCCTTTTATACAGGGTGGCAGGGAAATATAAATCCTATACCTTCGCTGGGATCTAAAAATCCAATGCCGTTGATTTTAATTGTGGGGAAAAACATAACATTAATCATTATCTGAGACCAATTGCACAGAAAATGGAATAAAAAAGATTTCATGCATGTCATTAACAAAACATACACACACAGAGAAAAAGCCATGGCTTCCATAAGTTCTAAAAATGAGTGATTTCAAAATAAAGGTGTATCAACAAGTACAACTGGTATTGGTCTAGCCTATACAATTGCCAAACAACTAGTACATTTCTAGACTATATAATTAAATAAATCTACAGTCTGTGTAATTAACTATACTACTGGTACTTCTGTAGTCTGTATAAAAAACTGGTACATTTCTAGTCTCTGACAACAAAAAGATGTTACACCTCTTGTCATTACAAGTAACCACAAAAGATATACTTCTAGATTATATAACTAATTATTGCACATTACTCGTCAATGTATCTAAAGACGCCACTGGAACACATAGTATATATAACTAACACTACATCTTAGTCTATATAATTCACCACAATATCAGCACATCACTAGTCTATACAACTAACTTCTGCTAAAAAATATAAAGAGTTGATGATGGATAAGAGATAGAAATGACTTCAAAATATTGATACACTGGTTCGTTTATATGTAGCTAAACACACCACTAGTGCATGTCTAGCCTATGTAACTAAACAGAGCACTAATGCATGCCTAGTTCATGTAACTAAACACACCACTAGTACATGTCTAGTCTATGCAACTAAACATATCATTAATACATGCCTAGTGTAACTAAACAGAGCACTAATGCATGCCTAGTTCATGTAACTAAACACACCACTAGTACATGTCTAGTCTATGCAACTAAACATATCATTAATACATGCCTAGTGTAACTAAACAGAGCACTAATGCATGCCTAGTTCATGTAACTTAACACACCACTAGTACATGTCTAGTCTATGCAACTAAACATATCATTAATACATGCCTAGTGTAACTAAACACACCACTAGTACATGTCTAGTCTATGCAACTAAACATATCATTAATACATGCCTAGTGTAACTAA
>NW_013665620.1:1016408-1026942 GCF_000517525.1 Limulus polyphemus
CACTAATGCATTACTAGTTTATGTAACTAAACATACCACTAGTACATGTCTACTCTATGCAACTAAACATACCACTAGTACATGTCTACTCTATGCAACTAAACATATCATTAATACATGCCTTGTCTATGTAACTAAACACACCATTAGTACATGTCTAGTTTATGTAACTAAACACACCACTAGTACATGTCTAGTCTATGCAGCTAAATACACAACTAGTATATGTCTAATGTATGTAACTAAACTCACCACTAGTACGTGTCTACTCTATGCAACTAAACATACCACTACTATATGTCTAGTGTATGTAACTAAACACACCGTTATTAGATGCCTAATTTATGTAACTAAACACAACACTAATGCATGTTTATTCTATGTAACTAAACACACCACAAGTGCATATCTAGTTTTTGTAACTAACGCATCACTAGTACAGCTATCATATATATTACTTACCCTCAACCAGCAGACTACAATGTTGCATAGTCTCTTGATAAATATGTATAACCGAAATGTTGAAACATAGCATAAACATTTGTGGAGTGAAAACGTCGAACTTATTTCTTTTAATCTTTTCAGTTTATTAAGATTTTTTCTAAAAGCTGGAATGTTGTTATTAAACGATTGGTTAGATAAGGGTAAGCCGATTTTGTACGAAGATTGATTAATGATACTTAAAAATATTGAGGCTATCTTGCTGAATCAGTCCCAAAATCTCCTACCATGTACTTTATTTATAATGTAAGTCACGTACAGCAGGTGAGAAGCTGGAATGTAGAGTCAACTACTCAGCTCAACTTTAAGAAATGCATATTCTTTAAGCGTATGCCAAAGACAGTTGCAACATTTTAGAGAAAAGTAATTAATACTAATACGCGCGTTTATTGTATAGCGGAGTTTTGGACTTCAAAGAAAAGTCTCGATTCAAGTTCGAGACTGTGCGATAATACAAAATATTTCTTGCACTTTAAGCTGTAGGTGCATTATAATAGTGAAAGTCCATTCCTCAGTGTGAATGGTGGGTGGGTTGGATGCTGCTGACTGAAAGTTCAAAACTAGAAAAGGGTTCCGATAGTATTAGAAGCTTTGCCATAAATACAATTACTTATAAGTATATTCTTGTTTCATGTATTGGTAAGCCTGTCTGTTCAAACGACTAGTATACTTTGTCAGTTATAACCTACTTCATTAATCTTTTTAGTTAGTTGTATTAATGTAATAAATCGTTAAATGACACTTATATTATATAGGTTATTTTACAGATTTTGACTTAGTATGTGAATTTAAGACTAATCTATATCTCCTGGAGAAACTGGCTAAATCTCATAGAATATTATTTAGATTAAAAATATAGTTAACAGAGAAAATAACTAAAAGATTATTCAATGTAATATAGTTATTTTAGGTTTTGTTGTCTTGTGCTTTGATTTATATCATTTGTCCAACAGTAGACACCTTCCAAAACTGGGTATTACTAACCAGATTTGGAACTGTTCGATGGGTCAAGACTACATCTAATATGTCTAGTGCTCTTAAGGTCACTCACTGTCTTCAAGCTTGTGTGACTTTGAAGTGCGATAAGAATGAATTTTGGCAATTAATATCAAGGGACAAGCAAACCTTCATATAAATTGGATCATTTTATCATGTTGAAACTAGAACCTTTAGATCCACTACATGTGTACCGCATTTCTACCCTAATTTAAAATATCATGTTGAAACTAGAACCTTTAGATCCACTACATGTGTACCGCATTTCTACCCTAATTTAAAATATTATGTTGAAACTAGAACCTTTAGATCCACTACATGTGTACCGCATTTCTACCCTAATTTAAAATATCATGTTGAAACTAGAACCTTTAGATCCACTACATGTGTACCGCATTGCTACCCTAATTTAAAATATTATGTTGAAACTAGAACCTTTAGATCCACTACATGTGTACCGCATTTCTACCCTAATTTAAAATTTTCATTGTGCTCTTAGAAACAATCAATAATTTCACATCCTAATTATGTAATGCTTTTTACTTCAATTATTTCGATAATAATTTCTTCGTGCGCTCGTAGTTTAATACTTTAGTATTACATTATCCACTAGCCTGAACAACATACAGTAGCTGGCACTGACTTAGTTTTATGGTTCATCTCTCTTAGCTGAAAGTGATGTCATTCACACGTGACTTACACATAAAACTAAACCACGAGAATAAGACTAAAGATCCTTTATTTACACTTTCAATGCTTTAACAAGGGGTTACTCTTTTATTTATGCTCACAACAATATCACTTTAAGATGAGCTCAAGTTATTATGTAAACATACTTACTTAATACAACTTCCAACAAGTTGGGCTTAGTTACACAAAAACCCTTCTCCAGTTATAAACATATAAAAATTAGTGACGCTACCCATGGTCACAAGGTTGGTTACTATTTCTAAGAAGAACCTGTGTACATGACTATTAAAATGTTCCTCTAATTCTTTAGCACGAAAGTATCTTAGAATAATATTTAACAATGAAGAAATGGAACATCTATATCGTAATGTAACATATTTTGTAAGTCTGACAACAATTTGAATATAATTCAAGCTCAGGCGTGGCTTGTGATCAGCGTATTCTGACTGTGAATCCAATGGTTCATGAGTTGTGCTCCATTGCCGTAAAAAAAAAAAAGCGCGTTTCACACGTTGGAGCCGTGAGTGGGTTATATTCTATAAAATGATCGTCAAATCCCACTGTTCGGTCTCACAAGAGTTGGCGGTGGGTGCTGTTGGCTAGATGAATACCTACCTTCTAAGCTATCAGCTCTAAATATCCCTCGCGTGACTTTTCGTGAAAATCCTAAACACACACAAGCAGGAATTCAAGCTACATGATCAGAAAGAAAGGTGTAACTTGTGTAATTAGTAGTATTTCATGTTAATAAGTTACACTGAAAATTAAGCTATTTAGATAAAATGCCAAATAATAGTTTAACAGCATATCGTTTAAAGAACAATTTAAAACTGAATGATCAAAAATTTGGATAATACGGTAATTACTAATTGTCACTTTGCGAGATTAAACTTGTATATAAATCTTTACTCTCAGTTCTTGCAATAGAAAAGCATAATCTAAGAGTATTTACAAAAAATAAGTGATATGAAACCAGTTTTGTGACCTTCAAATACTCCTCAGCCGTAAGTATAACAAAATTAATGTAATTATTAAACTCTAACACTTATTAAGTATCTGACTTTTTGTAGGTTGAAGCTTTTCTCCTTTCATAATTGAGACCGGGCGTGAGTTAGTGGTTAGCGAGGCGGAGTGTGAATCTAAGGATTTCGCGTCCCCTTACCGCAGAAAAGAAGCGAACATCGCGTTTTGTTCTTTGGAGATGTGGGGTGCGTTATAGGGGTGACGATGAAATCTCACTATTCAATTACAGTAGCCCAAAAGGTAGAGATTGGTGCTGTTGACTGTCTGCCTTTTCTGTAGTGTATCAGTTCAAAATTAGGAGCTGCTAGCTCAGATAGATAGCCTTTGTTTAGCTTTGTGTTAATTTTCGAAACAAACTTTTGCTTTCGAAATTATAGAGATATACATATCTACGTATGTATCTAATAATTTCATATCTTAAGAAAGCTGCTTTTATATTTACGTGGCTCTTCAACAGGTCGCCACGTTATTTGAAAGACTGATACTATATAATTTGATATTTTAAGCAATTGCACTGTATATCTTGCCCTATAAACTGTACTGCAGTAACTCGAAAGAAGCTAAATCTATAGATCTTGCCATATAAACTGTATTGCAGTAACTCGGAAGAAGCTAACTCTATATAATTGGCCTTTTAAACCATATTCTAGTAATTTGAATGGAAATGGTGTTGAATAATTGGCCCTTTGAACTGAAGTTGAGAAATATCAAGAAAGCAGTTACTATAGGCTTCTTTCTTTAATCTACGCTCTAGCTATTTTTAAAGAAGTTAGAAATTTTCTTTGTTTATATAATTAGTATTCAATCACTGTCTAAATTATATGATGTTACATGGATTTTATATTCTTACGTGGAGTATAAAAGTTATTAAAATTTCTTCAGGACTGGCGTCTTAGTCTCTAGGACTCTAGGTGTTTCTAAAACTATCGCACCTTCAATCTTGAAATGGACAAACGTGGTGTGACTTAAAAGTGACAAGCAGAAACATGATGAAAATGATTTTATATTCTGTAGGCCTATAGCATGATTAAATAAACACATTAGTTTATGCGGCCAAAGAAAAGTCAGTGTCAGCCCATCATCATTCAAAAAACAAGAACGCTGTTAAGGGAAGAAGTCCCACCCATCATCCACAATCATTTCGTCCAGCGATTCTAATGTTACTCAAAGGAGGAAGGCAATTGTAAATCTCCGTCCCCTCTCCCCATTATAATTTAACTGATGTTATCATAAGATAGTTTCTGTTGCTGGAAGCTCCAAGCGCTTAATTTGTTAGCAATGACCTTGAAGCAAACAGCTAACAGAAGACGAATTATACAAAGGTCAACCGTTCTTCTGCAGTTGATAAACTTACTGAATTATTGGCGGCAGACACGAGTAACTAACTATGAGCTCGTTTTTGAATCGACTTGTTGACGGCGAGACTAAAATAAAAAATCCACGCACGACACGTACTTTTTTTGTGTTTTTCAATCACCCATAAATAGTTTGTGTACAAAATCTACAAAGTATTAATAGCCTTAAAAAGTCTATATTTCTATGTTTTTTAGTATTTTAACATGAATCAATGAGACTATAACCATAACACAAAAAGTTAAAATAAGTTTGTAATTTCTGTATGTTGAATCCATAAAAAGAAAGAGAAGTAGAATAACGTTCATATCATTTTATGTTTTTCATCAACTAATAAGTTTAATTTTTCCAAAGTCTACGAACCATGAATAGTCTTTGTCGAAGAACGACAAACTAAATATATTTGAGTCATTCAACAACCTGTGATTATAAAAAAAAACAACAACAAAGATTATAGTACAGAATGATTCTAGATTTTGCCTGGTAATATACATATTTACTTATAAAAGTAATATTTATTAAAGAAAACAAATTGAAAGAAATGATAGCTTTGTAATATCGTTAGTTAGTTAGTAGAAGCGTATTTTAAGACTTAATACTATTTGCAATTAAGGTTTGCCATCATAAAGCGGAAGATAAGAAAACAAAATTATTGAAAATAACTATAAAAAAAGTCCAGATAATTTAAGAAAGTAGTTTCCCTTGGTAATGTTTCGGGCTCCTGATTGGGAAAAGCGAGGACCGTCGTAGCAACTATTAAACATTATTATTAAATTTATCCAAAGTACACAAGCCGTGCATTAATGAAGAGACGTTGAGAACGTGTAAACTTTCAAATCAATAGTAAATAATTCGATGACGAGGAACCAGCTTTGAGACTAATAATGTTTGGAGACGTCAGGTGATGATAACAAAACCTTGTCGAAACGTTGACATTTGCTGTTATGCTTGTATTAAAGTTTTTCTTCATTACCCATTCAAGACGTCTCCAAGCATTCATTATTCAACAGTAAATAAAAAAAAGATTTACCTATTTCATATTTACTCCTTGTTTTTTGCGCGCTGATTTGCAAAGATACGTTTTTATATATGTGAATGTAGAGTTAAAGTACGTATAGCATATATATATATATATATAGTGTGTGATTTAATATACTCAATCCTGATAGCATTTCAAACCGCACAGCAGTAACTAAAAAGTTTATCATGCAAACTGTAAGTGATGATCAAAGCATAATTAAATAAAGTATAATTGTTTACTTGTGTTTTATTTACTTAACATGATTTACATACGTCTTGTGTATATTCAACGTAAGAAAATTATGTAAAATGCAATTTATATATGTAAAGAAAAAAGTATTCTTTAGAATGAAATTCGAGGAATAGTGCGCTAGGCAAATAGCCTGGTTTTATCAAACATACCACGAACTGGGTTGATAAGCTGATTTTTCTAAAGATTATTATAATACCAATATATTACTCACTAGGTTAATAGACAGGTTTTTCTATAGACTAAACTATTGATACATAAGTTCCTATTTGAACAAACTAGTTTCTCTAAAGATTATCCTACTGATACAGCAGCACTATGCTAGGAGACTAGTTTTTCTAAAGACTGTCTACTAATATATCAGCACTATGCTAACAAACTAGTTTTTTCTAAAGACTGTCTACTGATATATCAGCACTATGCTAACAAACTAGTTTTTCTAAAGACTGTTCTACTGATATATCAGCACTATGCTAACAAACTAGTTTTTATAAAGACTGTCCTACTGATCTATCAGCACTATGCTAAAAAACTAGCTTATCTAAAGTTTATCCTATTGATATATATATCAGCACTATGCTAAAAAGACTAGTTTTTCTAAAGACTATCCTATTGATATACCAGTTGCTAGGGTAACAGAATAGGTTTTTAAAGACTATGCTATTGATATGTCAGCATTATGCTAACAGACTACCTTTTCTAAATATTATCGTGCCCGGCATGGCCAGGTGGATAAGGCGCTCGACTCACAATCTGAGGGTCGCGGGTTCGAATCCGCATTCCACCAAACATGCTCGCCCTTTCAGCCGTGGGGGCGTTATAATGTGATGGTCAATCCCACTATTCGTTGGCAAAAAGAGTAGCCCAAGAGTTGGCGGTGGGTGGTGATGACTAGCTGCCTTCCCTCTAGTCTTACACTGCTAAATTAGGGACGGCTAGCGCAGATAGCCCTCGTGTAGCTTTGCGCGAAATTCCAAAACAAACAAACAAACTAAATATTATCCTAATGATATACCGGCCCTATTATTGGTTGTTTAGTGGTGCATTAAAACGGAATTTCAACACATATTTAACGTACAATTTTAAAACTCATTCATACTACAGTGGCCTAGTGGTTAACTTGCCGGACTGTCGAACCGAATATCCATGGTTTGCGTCCCATAGCCTAAGAGTTGGTGGTTGGTGCTGTTGACTGATTGCCTTTCCTCTAATGTAACAGTTTAAAATTAGGGATGGCTAGCGCAGATAGTCGTTGTTTTGCGCGAGCATTTGAAACAAACCAAAACATTCTTGAGAAATAAATTTACTTTAGCGAAATACATATCTTCCAACTATTTTATATATATAAACACACGTGTCGAAGACCGTAGAATTATTTGTTTCAGCACTAAAAACTTCCCCATTGATCTGCATTTCCGTGTTGTCCAACCACATTTCTTATAAAATTCAGCACAGGTGACAACCTATATTCGGCATTCCAAGAATTATCTGTTGTTGTTTGTTATTAAGCACAAAGCTACACAAAGGGCTATCTGTGCTCTGCCCACCGCGGGTATCGAAACCCGATTTCTAGCAGTATAAGTCCGCTGTACCACTGGGTGGGCAGAGTTATCTAGTTTCATACTATGACAGTTGGAGTTGCAAACTAAACATTCCAAAACGAGTTGCTGAGGTTTTATTTTATTTGTGTGGCAATAGTTGTTTCTGTAATTAATATGGAATACATTTTAACGCTTATAGTAATACCTGTTCATTTTTAACTCGTATAAGATAGGAAATAAAGGTCCACTTAAAAAACTAAGGGCAGTTACTTTTCGGTCTGATTATTAATGGATCATTTACGTACCGTGTTTTTACTTAAGTTGGTCAATTTCTATATTGTCTGTTACTATGTATGTTGTCGTAGTCTACGTTCGCTTTATATGTGAAGATGAAACATCTTTTATTATAATAGAATATAGGCAAGTAGTTGGTTACGTAGTAGGAACACGCCCTAAAGAGCCCACACTTATTGTATCTTATTTTAGTGCATACGTATGCTAATTTTTATTCATTGAAAGAATATTCTCGTGCTTACTGGACAATCTACGTATATGTAGTTAAAAGTGTTATAAATGAGAATGTGTGTTTGTTTGTTTTTAGAGCAAAGCCACCTTGGGCTATCTGCTGTGTTCACCGCGGGGAATCGAACCAGGATTTTAGCGTTGCAAGTCCGTAAACTTACCGGGGGATATAAATGAGAGTATTTGTTTTGTTTTCGGATAGTCACGCAAAACTATTCACGGGCTATCTGCGCTAGCCGTTCCTAATTTGTAACTAATAGACTAGAGGGAAATAATCTAGTCGACAGCACCCATAGCAAACCCTAAGGCTACTCATATTCAACGGAACAGGGGGAATTTGGCCATCACTCTTATAATGCACCCATGATCTCAGAGTGGGGAGCGAGATTATTATTTTTTATTATTTTGCGATAACGAGACGCGAACGATACACGCGCAGGTCCATATTCGCCATACCGAAATGTTATCTTAACGTCATTTCATTTGTATTTTTTAACAAAATGTTACGCTCAATTTTAGAAAGGCGATATTGGATATCTTTAGAATAGCTTCTTGAAACATTTGTTCATTCTGTATTTGTAATGAAGAATGTCTGGACCAATTTCGTTTGATAAGAGATTAGAAGTGACGTCACTTATTTCTGGTTCTCAAGTTAGAGAATAACCGGTAAATAAACTTGGAATGAAATAATTAAAGAGGCCAAAATTCGCGGGTGAATGCAACATGGCCAATTTTCACGACAGAAAAATCTAAAACTGTCTAAATCACTGCTTGGAAACTGCAAGAAGGTATATTTATACCGAATCCCACGTAAAATGGTCCAAATATAGCCAAGTAATTGACCAAAACCTACAAATTATGCTTTTTTGTTAGCTCTGACCCCTCCCCTAAAAAGATTCAAAACGGGCAAATCCAACGTTTTTTGTGTGTCAAATGTGTTAGGCGCATGAAATTTATATTTGTGCCAATTTTCATCTTGATTGCTGTAAATATGATCGCACAGGAGCCCAAAAGGTTGTTTGACCATTGATCTCATAAAATCCTTAAAAAGGCCTGAATCAAAAAAATGAAAGAGAATTTGGACGTATTAGACTAAAGTATAACCCTACCAAGTTTCTAGTCGATCCGCCGAGAAATGAAGGAATGGCGATTGACTGAAAAGTATTTGGAAGAATAAGAAAGAAAGAAGAAGAAACAATAGAAAAACATTATGCCTTTCTGCGGAGACATAATAATGAATGGATCCGCAAGGACTAACGATTAGATGAATGTATGGATGAATGGATCTCCATAAATGATGATTAGATAGATATAAAATATTAGTAAATTAACCTAAATGGAATAACAATTAAATGAATGTGTTTGAATGTAATGATTAGATGAATCTCAACAATATGAAAATGACAGCATGACTTCAGGAATATTACAATTAATCATTATTGTGTTTTACAACTCTCTACGAGTTTTTAAAAGGGAGTTAAGCTAGAACATGCACAGAGTGATCTCTCGTTGTGTAAATAACTTATTATTTTCTCATGAACCCTCATGACCGTTTTCATATTAGAATAATGGCTATATGACAGATTATGATAGATTAGTGGCTATAAGGATCTCTGAAGAGACTGGTTAAAGGTACTGAATCCACTAACAGTTATATAAATGACTGATCAGACTAATGGTTATATTCATAATTATAAAGCAGATTTGAAAATGTCAAAGACAAGATGTACGAATGGAAATAATGATGAGTAGGTTCAATGGGATGATAAACGAATTTGGGTGGTGAATTCGAGGAAATAATAAAGAAACTTGGGGTTAATAAAAAATTAATGAAGATAACATGCTTTTTATTAGTTGATCTATTCATCCAAATTAAGGTTTCTACGTTTCAAAATATATAGTGATTTCGAACTAATGGTATTTTAGCTTAAGAAATAAATAAAAAAGAATTCTTATTTTCTTTCAGTTTTTATCAAGAAATAATTTCATTTCGAAAAAGTTTAACATAATTCCCATTTGATTTTTTTAAACAATCTGAGTACGTGATGTTTCTATGAAATTCAGTGTAATATTATGAACCATTATTACATGTTTTATACCACACAGTCGTAAATTGACACATGTCTGTCATGAGCATGTCATGTCTTTGTACCAGATTAATTCATACTCTTTTAGCATGCCCGTCTTGTTCAAACGATTGTCACAAAGATGCAGCCTTCATACTATTTTCAATTTCCTTTACGTAGGCTGATGCTAAAAACTAGAACAAAATCATTATCATTATTTGCGTTTGTGAAACAAAATCGTAAACCTATTTTTTTACATCCAGTTGTGAATAATTGAAATATATAATGTATTTTATTTTAATCTATATGTATGGGTTTCGAAATGTATACACCTATCTCTTCTCTGTTTATCATTCCACATATATAATCAGATCCCGCAGCAATTAATGTAGAAATAAAAACAGCATTAAAGGAAAACCATTTACATAAGTTACTGAATTGACCACTAGAAACTTGAAGTAGAATTCAAGTAATTACAATTCTACCATTGATCAAAATAAAATATCTTTGTTAAATACACTGAGTGGTCACAAGTAAATAGACCCCTAATGTTTCGTCATTTAACTGATTTA
>NW_013665620.1:1027886-1036070 GCF_000517525.1 Limulus polyphemus
GTTGGCAACATACATTTTCGAAATACGTCGAAATATTGGAGGAAGGACTCTTGCCACTTTATTCCTTGGGTTTTGTGGACAAGAAAACAACGTTGTTCCAGGAAGATGGAGCACCGTGTCATACTGCTAGAAACAACCAAAAGTGGCAGGAAGAAAATGGTATCCAGAATTTGCCCTGGCCGGGCCAATCTCCTGACATGAACCCCATCGAAAACCTCTGGGCCATACTCGACCGGCAAGTCAAGAAACGACCAAAAAACCAACTTCGAAGAGTGATCTACTCCAAGTTTTGAAGCAAGAGTGGGCGAAAATCCCACAATATAAAATTGACGAGATGATTCTCACGATGCCCCAAAGGATCAATGAACTCCCCGAAGCGAAAGGAAGATCTACTAGATATTATTTAAATTATAAATGTATCAATTCATGTGAATATGACTGAAAATTTTAATTTTTTCTGAAAGGGTGGTGTCTATTTACTTGTGACCACGCTGTGTATATGTCAGAAGATTGTAGATGTTCATAGCAATTGTAAACTGCAATTTCTCACCCTTTTAGGATTGGATAATGATATACCTTTATAAGATTAATTTTTCAGAAATTTTTTCTAGTATTAATTAACGTTCTTGTAAATTGGATGTATGTAGTTATAAACTTGCACCATTTCTCGCTTCGAACAAGGGCTACATACCTACGTGTAGCTTATACCTGTTTGGCCATGCTTCTGTGTTGTTATCATTCTACTCCAATTATGGTAAAACTCAAGTAGAGCTAAGCATGGCCTAGTGGTTAGCGTGCTCGGAGTGTGATTTTAAGGCTTTATGGTTCGCGATCCATTGTTGCAAAAAACATGTTCTACGCTTTGGTGCCATGGGTGCGCTATAAAAGTGTTGGTTCAATTCCATTATTTTGTCACACAGGAGTAACTCAACAGTGAGCAGTGAGTACTATTGACTAGCTCCCAATCTTTAGTCTACCATTTGAAATTTATATAGCTTTTTCTAAAGCTTTGTGCAAAAATTCAGAAACAAACAAACAATCAAAAACATAACCAAGTGGAGGAGTTGTATAGAGGTTTGTACAAGTTAGTGTGAACTTGGAGTTAATCTTCCCTTGAATATGTATAAATGGAAGTGATCAATGATGTAGGTAAAGACACACTTCATTTTGTCCTCGTTGCATGCACAAGTCTCTTTCCTTTCTCTTAGAAAGCTAAAAGCTAGTCAGAATTATAATAAAGCCCAGCACAGATAGTCAGACTTTGTTTTTTGTTTTATGTAAGTTCTGAGTCTTTTCTTTTGTTACCAGGTTATTTTTGTAATTTAAAAACATTTTATTTTAGTTTCCCATTATTTTGCTACTTAGTACTTACTTTTTGGTCCCAAGTTTACTTTCTTTATCTTTATATACCACAGACTATTTTAGCAAGCCATCATTTTGGTGCCGTGACCAAAGACTTGTAATTGTGAAGTTTATTTTGAAAATTAATCTTTGCTCCGTTTGACTATTTGGTCACTGTAACATTTGTCATTTGTGATCAAACTAAAATACTTAAAACATCATAAGTAAAAGTTAACCCAGTAATGAATATAACTAATTTGATATACTGTTCCTACGTTCTTGCTTATAGTGATTGAAATGCACTGTTATCACCAGTTGGGTGCCCTCGCTATCAGCGATATTTTCTTTCGTAATCCTAATAATATCACATGTGTTTTGGCTAATTTAACAGATTTAGATTATTCCTAAATCCATTACTAATAACAGTACAAAATAAACCATATAGTAGGTACTGTTAGAAAGATGAGATGCATATGATACATTAATCTAACTTTGATGACAAGGAACCCACTTTATAGAAGATAAAAGTTAGGAGAAGACGGCTCCAGACTTTTATATCGTGGATGAACTCTTTTTAGAAAGAGCTATAACACCACCTGCAAGCAGTAATTCGTCAGAATCCTATAAATCCTTGAAATAACCAGAAGCCTTTTAGGCTGGGAAGATACACTTATGACATCCTGAAACTGCAAATGGAAGTTGAGGTAGATATGAAATGTAATAATGATATGTATATGTGTCACAGTGTTCTGCCACTGTCCTTACTCGAGGACACCACATGTATAATAACAGCACATATCCAAATTTGAAGAAGATAAGGAGGGTCATTTAAAACTGACAGTGCCTCAGCAGCATCATGTTAGGGGTAGTTGCAGCAGTACCTACTTCCATCAGTGTTTCACCAGTGTTTTTAAAAGAGATGAAAGAGTATTTGGATCATTTACTCAAATGATTCGGACAGTTGTTGTTTTCTGAAATGGTTAGACTCAGAGACAAGTGCTGCAACACGTGGTGCTAAAGTTATATGGTTCAGTGCTCAACATCTTAGAACTCTTGGACTCAAAGCAACTTGATAACTTGGATGAAGTTATAAATGAGTTACACGACAAATTTGCCCCTATGGAGAACTAAGTAATCCATATGGTCAAGTTAAAGGCTCAGAAGTGTGAGCCACACAAAACCTTGACTACATATGTAGATGCTATAAGGAGAATACAATGGTGTTTTTAAGAGCGCCATGGGCTTCAGGGACACTTTAGCACTGACTGAGGCTGTTGTTGTGGTGACACAGTATGAGTTGATCACAGCAAAGTAGGTACTGGACAAGAAGAAGAAGACAAATAATAATGATCGATTCAGCTACAAAATAACTTCAAAAGTCTATGAAAGCCTTAAAACTTGCCAAACCTTTGATTAACAGCTCCATTGCTGCAGGTGCCATAGGGTTTCATAATGTAGATACAATATGTAATTCCATATGAACAGGACTTCCTATAGCCATTTGTCATGTCTGCTCCACCTGTGCACCAGGAGAAGCTCTCAAGAAGATACTTGTAATGTGAGAAATGGATCACCCATTTTAACTATGATTTACCACGCCATTTTATACAGGGCTGTCTACAAAAATTTTGTTCCAGTGCATATGCATAAGGGTCACTGTCAAGCTATGAGCTTCAACTTTGAAGTCTGAGTTAGGCTTAGTCACAAACTTAGGCAGATGCAACAGTCTGGTTGCATCGAGAGGAATAACAACTAGTTTGGAGAAGCATATGCACATCATATGATATATGGCTGTAATGATTTACAGATGTGAGGTTGAATTTTTTGTTGATAGTGGAGTATCATAACTCTGAATGAAGGCTTTGGCTAGTTGCCACAAACTTCATTATAGCAACGAGTGGCTAGTTAAACGTTGTTGGAGAGGATGTCTCGAACTTATTTTTGGCATTGTCACTTAATGAATAAAAGTAGTTGTCTCCAATTAAGGGCGCCGGCAGAAATAAAATTAGAGGGGTCAAATAACTCAAGTTTAAAAAATTATGAAATCGAAATAGTTTTCTTCTGTGGAAGACTGAATAAATATAAGACAATGATTCGATTAAAATATCTGTAAGTTACTGTATCAACGAGAAATAAAAGAATTTAGATACTAATCATACTATTGTTAATACCCCTGTAATTAAAAATACTTTATGATTTTCCAATAACATAGAAGAAGAATTTTACATATCTAGTAATTTTTTCTTTTTGAAAACCCAGGGGGGCAAGTGACCCCCTAGACCCTTCCCGCGGGCGCCCATGGCTCCAATATTGGTTCAGACATTGGAAACTTATGGATGTAGCTAATGTGGATGTTGTCGTCAGTTTAACTTGTGAAACAAGTCTCTGAACAAAAAAAAAACATATAGTGCTAACTGGAATGGGCCTGGGGCGATTGAACTGCAGGTTTGAAAGAAATTGTACTGCTTCTGAAAATATGTAATTGGTGTTCTTTTCTGTGATAAAATGTTGTCTAGTGCACTGTTGCTGTCTGTTGAACAGATGGACAAAACACAAATCTGTGCAAAAATTAAGCTGCACTACTTCAACAGTTATCTGTCCGAGTCTCTGTATTGTTCGAGCGTTAATCTGTAAGTATTACCATTCAGCTATTGTGCTTATAGCTGGAATGTTCATTAGAACAGTAAAACTGACAAAGATAGCTCAGAATCGTATAATTGAAGCCTCTGGAGCTCTATTGCATCTAAAATCGAACTCGTAGCTTCTTGAGTATACAAGGTCACTAGCTGAGGATTGTTCTACAATCTGAACTTAATACAGAGAAAATAACTTAGTGACTTGATCTTGGTGTTTGCTAAAATGCTTCTACAAACAGATGGATATCTAAGTAGGCCAATACTAATACATCATCACATAGACACAGGTAATGCATGTCTGTTAAAATAACAACCACAAAGACTTCCTAGAAGAGTGAAGGATGATGCCAGCACTGAAATTGAGTTGGTGTTGAAGGGTGGATTGATATAACCCTTAAAGAGTGCTTTGTCGTCTACATTAGTTATAGTAAGGGAAAAAAAAAAAGACAATGGTCTATATAGACTTTAGTAGCGTAAATTATGTAAAATTTATTGCTACTTTTCTTTTGCCAAGAATGGGTTCAGCACTTTGGAATGTTACTAAGTTATTCAGTCTGTATAATGCATCTGCCAGGTTTCAGGTGCTGATGGACCTTATACATTAAAGACTGTAATGGGGAAGACGTCTAATTTGTGTGACAGTTTTTAGATTTTTTTTTTATGTTTGCTTGTTTCAGATTGCCACTAAGAACCTGAGAGTGGTATTGCAATATATCAAAAATGCGGACTGGAAATGAAATCACATAGATGTGGAGTTTTTCAGCCAGACAGTAGGCTGGAAAGTTTCTGTAAAGTCCGCAGTGGTCAACATTGACTCGGAACAAATAAGTTCACAGCCTTCTAGCTTTTGCATCATATTATCAATGACTTATGCCTAGTTACTCTAAACTAACTACACCATCCTCAATAATTGTTTGCTCCTTAAATCGAAGGCGGATGTATAGGTTGATTCTGATTGGAAACAATCTCGATTTACCTTATGATGAGGAAGATGCTTGAATTAGATATTTGAAAGTCTGTGAAGAATTAGACGAGGAAGCATCATTAGAGGAGTGGCTTAACTGAGAGTTAGGACAGTCTATTATTTGACAGATCAAAGAATAAAAGGGAATTGCAACTTTTACTTTACAAGCTAATGACTGCATTGTATGATGTATTGCAACACTTGCCCCATCTGTCTAGTGGGTTATACTAATATTTCTATGAAGCAGACAAACTGAAACTCCATGAATGACACAGCTATGATGGGGGTGGGGGTCTGCCAAATAAAATTCAAGAACACTGAATGTTACGTTTGACTGTTGATGATAGTTTGTACCTCTAACATACCCATAGGCTGGATGTATTTTATAATCCTTGCTTTATGAGCATTCAACTCAAGCTTTGTAGCAAAAGTTGTGAGGTTTCTGTCTGTAAAACGTTTTGAGTGATCTTACATGTTAGTAATGCGACTTTCTGTTGTGTTATTGTGTGAGACTATTTTAATGGGTCTAGCAAGTTTATAATAGTCTTCTAGCCTTCCTAATGATGAGTTTTAAGTGTTGTGTTATTGTGTGAGACTACTTTAATGGGTCTAGTAAGTCTATAATAGTCTTCTAGCCTTCCTAATGATGAGTTTTAAGTGTTGTGTTATTGTGTGAGACTACTTTAATGGGTCTAGTAAGTTTATAATAGTCTTCTAGCCTTCCTAGTGATGAGTTTTAAGTGTTGTGCTATTGTGTGAGATCATTTTTGTGGCTCTCGTAAATGTATAATCGTCTTCCTAAGCGATGGGAAATTATTTTTCTGTCATCCATGGCAGTTCTACTGCATTGTATGTTGCAGTTGACAACAGATATATGGCCTAATATCATACATATATGTTGTAGTTTACAACGAGTATATGACCTAGATGATGAATTATTGTAGGAAAACCAATTGTAGTAATTTCCATCCTTGATTGCCTCTACTTGTATGATATTATTTGAGCTAGAATTCTTTTGATTCAATATATGACACCATATAGTATGCGAGGAGACAGAAACTGATGCCATGCTGGCTATCAGGAGTATCGGGATTGCTGTTGAAAGTTGACAATGTATATTATAAGTATGCATAAGTTAATATTTAATACTGAACTAGGTATGTTGCGTATCAATGTATATGCATCTTACAGTATACATGAATCAATTTCTGTAAATTTAAATAAGGACACGAATTTAAAATACACAAGAGCACACATTTTCAGGCAAATACAGAATTTCACTTCACTAATGAGGTGTATATACATTTGGCAAATACCATAGTGATTAACGTTGAGAGAAAAACACGCTGTGTTCTGTGTTTACTTGATATTTGTAAAGGTTTGGTTGAGCTTAGATTTCAAATAAAATACTCATCCTTCATAAGCATGTGATTTTTTTCATTGAGAGTATAAAGGTTCCTGGAACCATCTACATTACACTCAGTGAGAAACATTATGGATCCATTGTTTTTGTTGGTGTTGACGAAGGAACATTTTGCAGTTGTAGCAATTGGAATACTCATAAATTTTTGTGACTTTGTATCTTGTGAAGTTACCGTTATTGATTCATTAAAAATTAAAGAAAACATAATGAAACTCTTGTAGTTTTGATTTAGAAATATACTTCATGTGTGCAATTGCAAATATTGTTGAATATTTTAATTCCATTCTGCTTCTGAACAAGGTGGGTAGTATTCATGAATTTTGTGACGATGGGACCAGTGCAGTCTAGCAAAAGTATCTGCATAAGGAGTATCCCATAAAAGATTATTTGACCAGGAACCAGGACATTCTTGCATAAAAAATGGGTTTTGGTCTGTCTGGCTATGATATTTTACATTACATTTTAACCGAACTCTTACCTCTCGAAAGCTGAGTTGGATTGGAATTTTTGATCTAACTTTTTCTATAAATAGTCATGATTCTTAAACTCTGGGCTATCTTGATAACTTTAGATATAACTTGAGCCTGATTTACCCCTGTGCAACTACAGTGGAGAACTTGTTGTTGGACTCCAAAGACTTGGATCTGGTTTTAATGATTCCAGATGGGCAGAATACTGGTCTTTGTATCAACATGAAATGGGTCATTATCATAGCAGAACCATCCATAGAAACCAGAAACTGATCCAAAAGAATAATCAGTTCAAATAGGAGGTGAAAAGGATCATCCAGAAAACCCAAATATTTCAACCAAACAGTAAAATAAACGGAAAACGTTGATAATCTTTCGGCATTTCCTTTTTTATTCTAATTGATTTTTATGCATTTATATTAAATTCTAAAATGTTCCATCCCCCTTTTCTAACCATTTAATATTTAGATAGATTTAAAAAGGGTGGAACATTTTAAATTAAATATTTTTGAATTTTCACTTGGAACTTTGTATCTGTTTATATACATTTGCAATTCTACTTTAGTTTTGGTCTGCATTTTGAGCATAAAGATTATGTAGTGTAATGTTGTTTTGTGATTTATTAAGTTTGTATTATGTTTTGAATTTACTTTGGGTTATAATTTTATTTTAGTTCAGTTTACTCTAAGATGAACTTTTCGATTTTGCATGCTTCTAGATTTGTTAAGACTGTGATATATTTAGTTTGGTTTATATGAATTTTTTGCATGCGACATATGTACCTGGCTTGCTGGTTTCATTTATTACTTGTTTTATACATTATGAACATTTTAATTGATCTCCCAATGTTCAGTTTAATTCCATTATTTGGAGTATACTGTATTCTTCCATTTAGCACTATGTTTTATTTTCCTTACTTCGACGTGTGGCTTAATTTTATTTATTTTGATCTCGTGCTATATTTTTCATTGCTTTACTTAATCATGTACATTGTTATAACTGATCGTGCATCTTCTTTACATAACTCAGTATTATGCTTTTTTGCTATTTATCATGTAATATGTTCGATTCTGTTTGACTTATTTCTGACCATATTTTACTCGTTTCTATCTGTGTTGATCTTGTTTGTGTTTTATTCAGTTTTGTATAGTATTTAATATTACGAATTAATTTTCAATATATTTTAATTCTCTTAACTCAAAATTTAATTTTTTATTATGTTCATTTTTATATTCTATTTTATTTTCTATTTAATTTTATTTATTTTGAATTTACTATCCTGCGCAGGCCCTTGGTGGCTTGTTTGTTTGTTTGTAATTAAGCACAAAGCTACACAATGGGCTATCTGTG
>NW_013665620.1:1036623-1040858 GCF_000517525.1 Limulus polyphemus
TCTAAACCTCGGAAGCTATAATTGTGATTAACGCTTATTAATCGGGACCTTCAGATATATTGACTAGGAACGTTTATAAATTTCGAACATTTCAAATCATTTAACTTCTGTGGATTCACATCAGACATTAACACTTTTACGAAGATATTATATAACTTCAGCGGTAAAAGAAACTCTACCTGTAATCGGCGTGTGATCAGTGAGAACCACAGAGCTAGCTAGCTCCCTGTTAAGTGAATTGTATCTACATTAACTCGAAATTAACTCACTCATCGTGAACCCTCGATAAGATATCAAGGAAGTTCCAGACTAGAAAGAAGACTTTATATTGCTTGTACGTTTGTAAAACTTTTGTATATAAATCATTGTTTGTAATAACTGTTATTGTAAATTGTATTATTGTTTATATATTAAAATATATTTGTATTAAAAAAAAGAAAACTGTGTGTATCAATCTTGTTGGCAAATATCATAAATTGAATATATATAGGCATTTATTTAACTTCTAAATCTAAATTACAATTTAACTCGGTTTTAGGCTATTTGAAATTGTAATAAGTAACAAAATTTACTGCTTTAAAAGAATAAAGTAATAAGAAATGTTGCAATTGTTTGAAGCAGTTTAACATAAACAAAGGTTGTTAGATAGTTTTGAAACCATGAAGTAAAATAACTTAGATATAAAAGAAGAATAGCCAAACTATCAGCAAATACAATTTGAAAAATGTATATATTAGAATGACACAAGTTTTTTTAACTTGTGACTTTGCATGCTCCTGGTCAACAGTTACTAAGCCAAACTATAAGCAACTACAATTTTAAAAAAATGTATATATTAGTATTATAACAGCATTTTTAACCTAGTGACTTTGCATGCTTCTGGTCAACGGGTATTACTTAACGTTTTATTCGAAGCTGATTAAATAATATAATTTGTTGAAGGCATTGTTTCAAGAGGCTATCCAATTCTTACAGGCTTTGATGCAAACACATTACATTCACAAATAAACATTAAGAAAATTGGTTCTTCAGAGCTTACCGTTTACAGTAGTTGTGATATTTGAACACTTCATAACTATAAGCTGAATCTGATCTCTCCAAATTATGAATTGTAAACGGTCTCCAGATACCACGGTCCAAATTTCAGAGCTAGTAACTAATATAAGCTATGAATTTTGTTATGATTTCCAAATAGCAACAACAATACAAAAAAAAGGAATGTCGATCCATCCAAAAGTTTCATGTTTCAGGATCTGAAGCTTAGATATATCAATTGCAACAAAACATATCAAGCCAAGTTTTGTGAAGTGTTTTTAACATTTATTGCTAATTTGCACCAAATATATAGAAAATAAATCTATATGTAAAGAAGGGCCATAAAACAGCACTTTCAATTCCGTGCTTCAACAGATGGAATAAAAGCTATCAACTGTAATTAGATCTCATTAATCTGGCTGATGTAAGATATTTTAGCCCCCTCCAGTGGTAAATGTGATGGCTATAACGCTAAAAACCTGGTTTCGGAACTTGTAACAGGCAGAGTACAGATAGCCCATTGTATAGTATTGCGCCTGATAATAAACAAAACAAGATACCGTATTGTAGGTGTAGAAGATAAAAAGTGTTAGTTTTCATTCAGATCTTATAAAAATATAACCAATATGTGCAATTATATTAGCGTACTTTGGTTGACCATGTCACTGTGTCAGTTAAATGGTTGAGTTGGAAACTTTACTTTACATCGTGTTCTAAAGTTGCATATCTCTGTCACTGGTGAGAAGTCACACACACACATAATAGCTTGAATTTGGTTAAAGCCATATCTTTAACCATGGTCATTGTCACCAGAGTCATGTTGTGGGGTAATCTTTGCCGGTTGTCATGTCGTTTGATGCATTACCTGTAGATGTAAAATCGCAAGCGATGTATGTTGACAACATGCACACTAGACAATAAAGTTTTCTGTTCTAGTTATGTTATGTAGCTGTACCTCTTCAAGGGGGAACAAAGAAGGAAGGAGAGAGGTTGAACCCTTTTACATCTACCACACCCACTTCTGAGAACGTCAAAAATACAAAAGTGCAGTGTCCTTACAAGACAGTGCTCATGCCAACAGATATAAGCTAAAGTCAACTTCCACACACGTACTATTGACCTAGCCCTATTGAACAGTGTTATTGCACACAGACCCTAAGCGCAGACAGAACGACACACTAACCTGAATCTACAGCCTTGCGTCGCCAAGGGAGTTGCTTTGGAGGTCAGAGATGAACAACTTTGCTATCACATTTTTGTTTTCGTATTTTACTAAACGTATCTTTGAAAACACACCAAAATACTATTTTAAAATATTACACGCCAGGTGGTATTTAGAGAAATAAGATGTGTTAGAATTTCCAGCGATATCAGTGGTCCGCTATCAAAGAAACTAATATGGTTGTCCTTCAGTAAAACCTTAAAGTGTTGAAAACAGCAACTTCAAGACATAACGAATTTATTACACACAAACAACAAACTTTCATTATGTGTATATGAAATATATTTTTCTCACAGAGTCTGTTTTCATGAACGTGTTTCTATACTTCGTGTTTGTACAGATATTTCAAGAGAGGGGTTTTGATGATTTATGATATATACCCGTTCGATTTTCCTAAGACACTAAATGTACTGAATTTTATGTGTATATGAAATATATTTTTCTCACAGAGTCTGTTTTCATGAACGTGTTTCTATACTTCGTGTTTGTACAGATATTTCAAGAGAGGGGTTTTGAAGATTTATGATATATACCCGTTCGATTTTCCTAAGACACTAAATGTACTGAATTTTACTTGTCTATACGTATATACATATCATATAGGCACTAAAGCGTATGAATCACAGATAACACCCAAGTTTATAAATGAAAAGTTGTAATAATGCCTGACTGGCTATATTTAGATATCGCAAAGACATAATTGCATCTTTCATTTATAAACTTGGATGACACCTGTGATTCATACGCTTTAGTGCTTTGTCATGAAAAACTGTGTGGTTGAATCTGTATAGAAATATCACGACACCATCATGAAGAAATGTTTAGTGGAATGAATCTAGATATCACAATATTAACATGGAAAAGTTGCTTTTGATATTAAGTAATATTAAGATATATTTATGGAAATGCTATATTGATAACACCGCAAACAGCGAAGGTATCCAATCAGCCATCGGTACTTAGCTTTAATCACTATACGTTTATATATATATAGATTGTGTGCGTATGTACGTTGATATGTAATATGGATGTTTATGTGTTGAATATATATATATAACTAGTGATATATGGGAGTGTAAACAAAATATATGCATGTGTAATATGGATGTGTATGTGGATTATATATAACTAGTGACATATGAGAGTGTAGATAAAATATGTGCATGTGTAATATAGATGTGTATGTGGATTACATATAACTAGTGACATATGAGAGTGTAGATAAAATATGTGCATGTGTAATATAGATGTGTATGTGGATTACATATAACTAGTGACATATGGGAGTGTAAACAAAATATGTGCATGTGTAATATGGATGTGTATGTGGCTTATATATAACTAGTGACATATGGGAGTGTAGATAAAATATATGCATGTGTAATATGGATGTGGATGTGTACATAAGTGTTGATCTATGGGAGTGTAGACAAAATATGTACATTTGTATTATGGATTATATATAAGTACTGATGTATGGAAGTGCAGAGAAAATATGTGCATGTATTGTATATGATTCAGAAGTATCTAACAAGGAAAAAGCTGCTCGATAAATCTACTTTGCAACATTAAACAAATATCACAAAATCAAATGATAAAACAGCGACAGTACTGTAGTACATATTACGCGAAGTGTATATATATCATTATGACTAAAAGCTGTCTTTATCTTGAAATAATGTGTCTGTCAACATAAGTACAAATGTTCATAAGAAAATCCCGTTATTATTAATATGTTGTATGTTTCACTTGAATATAACTGACATATACAGATTATTTTCATCGGGTTTATTTTGTGAAGTTTATGACCGACCTTGTGTTGTACATATACACAAGTAAGGAAAAAATTGAAAAAACTAAGGATGATGTTGGGAAGGCGAAAAGTACAGAAACAAGGTAGGGGTGAATACACAAACCATACAAAAATCACTACATAAGTAGCCACTGAGTCAATGTTACAAGATTATGGGAATTAGCC
>NW_013665620.1:1041198-1060271 GCF_000517525.1 Limulus polyphemus
GGCTAATTCCCATAATCTTGTAACATTGACTCAGTGGCTACTTATGTAGGGATTTTTGTATGGTTTCGTGTATTCATCTCTACATTCTTTCTGTACATCACCATTTTCAAAATATCTTTAGCCGCAGCATAGCGACTCATAGAATGACTCCGAGTTTTTCAAGTACAAACTTTTAGCTCATAGTTCCGTCTTATCTTGACTGATTTGAAGTCTAATTACAGTTTTGGACTCAGGAGGTCAAACCAATTCAATTGATTTATTTGATCACGCCCAAGGTCTCATATATTAATTTAATTTAATCCTGCCTAATAATAAAATAATATATATAATAAAAAGTAATAAAATCGAATCGGGTATACGCGCGCCCCACGCTTGGTATTGTTAGCACACAAAAATATAGCTAATAAAAAAGGGGGGTAGGAGGAAAGGTCTCACAGATTAATTTATCTTCCTTAAAAGAATTTCAAGTACCGCGGCTGTTGAGGATTACTTGCTTCCCCTCTTTTTTAAACAACACCAATGAATGTTTCATAATGAATGGCAGTCACTATAAAGGCAGCAGTTTTAGCCTGGCGTGATGAGTTGTCATGATGGCCATCGTGTGTTGAAGTTAGTGAAACGCTATACCACTTCTGCACTCCCCAAGTTAAAATGCAACATTTTGGTGTATAAATCATCACAACAACTTCAAGTATTGGTGAGCTAGCCCTTCTGACGCCAGAATCAGTAAAATCAGCAGGACATTTGGCTGTTACGTTACTCGCCGGTTCTCTACTTTAACGATGTTTTTTGGTTAAACTGAAGGTCTTAATAGCTTTTGAAAACCTCGAAAGCCTAAGTTAGGTGTTTATAAAAGTCTCTTAGATTGTTATTAGAGAGATTTGAGACTATGATGAGCAATATATAATATCTGTCGGCTATTTCTTCCCGGCCTATCCCTACATATTAAGCACTACCGTGCTTAGTGATATATTCAGTGTACTTTAGAAATGAGTGCTAGCCTACTTTAATTACAGTAAATAAGAGTACAACAGAAGATCCAACACAAACGTTTACATAATTACTTGGAACGGTGAAGCAGTGAGATAAGAATATAGACTTATTTAAATATCCCTCTATGCTTACCTCGTGGATCTCATCAAGTCAAATATCTCTGAATGAGAGACAGCAGCGTCTAGGACCGCTAGGAACATATTTATCTGAATATAAAAACAACAACATCACGCATTTAGTATATTTGAAATATTTATCTAAACCTATGTTAGCCTTGTATAGCCTGACACAAATCTGACCCCCTCGGAGGACAACAATGGAACAGATTTACTTGGTCTAACTTTCTCTCTTTACTTGGAACCCTGACACAATGAACCCACTCGAGGGATCATTCTTGGTCAAACATATTTGGTATAATAGGTTATGCTTGTGAGGCGCGACACAGTATTTTTCCCTCCGAGAGATCACGACAGATAAAGTGCAGATTAATATTTCACATTCAAGCCTGGATTCTTGCATGTTCATTGAAAATCCTCTGAATTTGATCTGGAAGTAATACGTGTCCCTTCATCTTTGTTGTAGCTCCTCCTTATGAAAAGGGAACAAGTTCCAATTTATATGTAGTGTGAATAAAACAAGAACTATAGAAGATAGATGGAAAATTTCAAGTCGTCAATCTTTAAACAAAATTTCTTTAAATAAATTACTCTGCCAACAATCGCTGTGGTATTATTAATTAACTGACAAGCAGCTAGACCAAACAGACAGCTGGGGGAACAACGAATTCAACAAACTGAGATACGAAGTAACAGAACTCAAGTGCTCAACAAAGATATAAAACAAATACAAATACAAGCATATCCACACACATACTTGAATACTGAATTTAACATAATCATAATAAAACTGAGGCCGAAGTAACGAAGAACTGAACGAAAAATGAAATGGTGAACTGGCAGTTTACACTACACGTCAGAAAAAGATACAACGTCGCTGGTTAAAGGTGAGAACAACACTAACTGAAACATACACAGTATTAACTTGAAAAACTACAACCAAATTCATAAGTTAGCGAATCAGTTCAACTAATTTGATCATTGCACTATATCCCCACTTGTCTGTGACAATTGTACTAGAAACAATATCAAGGTGATGGCTAAGATGGTACTTCATTAGTATGGCGATAAAATGTTTAGTCCTAGAAAAACTTTTCCTGACGTCTATAATTGACATCCAAGTCCTCCCAACACAAACAAGAACCGAAAAATTAAAACGAATCACGCACATTCATCTTATTAATTGTAAAAGCTGGAATTATAATTTTTAACATGAATGACACCGCACATTACGCGCACGTGGTCTAAACGGTCAGGTCGGAAACCTCTGGATACTAGTATATTAATAGCTAATTTTGAACTACTGAGCAAAAGGCAATCAACTCGCCGGTAGCAGGTTTTGTCTGGTTATTTCAACGTGATTGACTACCTCTTTTGTAACGCACTCACAGCTGATAGTGCGAATTTGTTCGACGCCATGACGTCTAAAACTCCAAGCCCTTCGACAGTCAGCCCGATATAGTAACCATTAGGCCACGTCAAACCCCATTACTTGTAAGAAAACAATATAATTAAAAATTGTTAATTTGAAAAGGGGAAAAGGAATGGTCAAAAAAGTACAGAAACAAACTGAATCAAAATGCAAAGATTATATGTTCAAACCTACAACTAGAAAATCTAAAAAGTTAACAAATTAGGCTGGAAATAGCGTTTACATTATTTTCTCAAGCTGCAAATCCCAATTTTGACTCCACGTCTACAGTATTTATCAATTTTATTGAAACAAAAACACGAATAATCATAATAAAAAACAACAAAAAACTGAAGTATGCACTCTTAGTTTCAGTGAAGTACGAAAATCAGTAGAATAAATCACAACTCACAAGAGTAGAGAAATGTACTATGATAAACGTCTACTGTTAGAAAACTCACAGAAATTGTCAGCAGAAAACCAGGTAGAGATAAAGTACAACAGCAAACGCTAGAAACAATGAAAACAGCGAACTCGAGAAATGATGAATCCTCAACGTAACAGTTTCCAGTTAATGCACTATAACATGCACAAATTATTTTCCAATAAATGCCCATTAGTAAAATAATTTCAAAACTACCCTATAACATAATCAATACTGCATTCATTACTATTGTCCAGGTTTCAGTAAAATATTTGTAGCCGTTTATTCTGAAGCGACTGGTAAAACTATAATGAATAATAATAATAAGGCTGGGGACACTGTTATAAATATACGCATTGTTTACTCTAATAAAATGAAGCTTTTGCGACTAGTATAACGGTGTTTAAATGGCTTCTACATTTCCATGATACTTGAATGGCTTCGAAGAGCTTAAGTTGGTAGCGAAGAAGAACTTAGAAAATTATAGAGGGTGGAAATCTCGACTTTCAAGAATCAACTTAAAAATAGCGCTGCAACCTTCGGAGGAGTTTGTTTGTTAGCTGTGCATAGATTTTTGTGTAGTATACCTTGCCGTTTTTGCCATAGTCTTGTGAAACAATAATAATAATAATATGAAAAACAAATGAGTGAATTTTGAATTTTGTCTAACAATCAGAAAATCAACCTTTTCCTTATTATCAGTAATTTAGTAGCCATTGAGATAGAAGGTCTTGAGTGTTGTTTCAAGAACAAGTCTGCTTTTTAAGATGGTTTTTTCCCATATGTTCAATTCGTGGTTCATGATAGAGTGAACATATAAAATGTAATTGAAAGTAAAAAGAATCTGTTGAATATTAAAAGAGAGGTATATATTAACAGGAGAAATCTAGACAAGGATGAAAGTGGCCAAAGATTTAAATAACATTTTTTAAAACTTTTCTAAGATTGCAGCATATTCCAGTTTTTAAATTTTCTGAAATTTTTAGAAAACTCAAACAACGAGATATAACCTGATAAACGGATGTTCCATGTTCATATGACCGACCCTTTTATTATCTATCTTGTAAATCGTTGTATCTATCAAATCTCTTATCCCCCAGTTGCACATCGGTATATCTACGGACTTACAACGCTAGAAACCGGGTTTCGATACCCGTGGTGGGCAGAGCACAGATAGCCCTTTGTGTAGTTTTGTGCTTAACTACAAACAAACCATCCAGATAGAAAATTTAAATTCCGTATGATGTTAAGGAATTCACTCCCCCCCCAAAAAAAAACACATGTTTTACATTTAAATTACTAGCGAGAGGTGTCAAGCCCTCTGAAGATACCAAATCAAGACCTAACACACGGCATAACACTGATCCACAAACTATGTTTAGGGCTTTATCAATCGCTATATTGTCTCAAGTATTATATAGCAAATCTTAAAAATACTGTAGAACGTTAATATTCCTGTGTATACCGAATCACAAGAAATGGCATGCTCTCCAAAAGCATGACACGAACCTAAAAAGAGTTGAAAAAACAACAATGGAATTCATAAACTCGTGGTAGAACGGCGTGTATCAAAACTACATTTTGATATTGTGTGGCGTTTTGTAGATAGTATGACGCTACCGAAAAGTAATTACAAGATATTACTACACTCAGATCATAAAGATATGTTCAGATCGGAGATTTAGAATTTTTAAGACGGGGATATCCCTTGTACTTATAATGACATTGGAAAACAAAGGAATTCGGATCAACTAGGAGTACGAGGACCATCCAGAAATAAATCCGCAACAAGTCGTACCCCAAACATGGTAAGGAAAGCTTTTGTAACAAACTAGAATCCACAAACATACAGATCAGTGGTAAATGCCGTCCACTTGCCACAGGCAACAGTACGTCTCATAGTTAAGAAGGATGTCTGTCTGGAAACGACGTCAACAGGGTACGGGGTCACCAAGATAAGGCTTTTAGTCATACTGCACTTTCCAATGTAGCATACTTGAAGTAGCTGAAGAATGAAATGGGTATTCATGATATTCCACACAAATACATACCAGTCAAGTCGCCGGATGCAACATCTATGTGTTTTTGTGTGTGTGTGTGTGTGTGCAATAGGACTGTTGAAACGGACACTGGGATACAGTCGCCTTCGTACACTATATTAATTATAGAAAGCCTGCAGGGAAAAGTGATGCGCTTTGGACATGACACCCTTACGACAAAGCCTTTTACAGTGGAAACTATGCTCAGGATTATTGTCCAGATGCTCGGTCGTCAAATAGGGCATGGCTGTATGATCAACATGGACTGTAAGACATGTTAAAGCTTCATAATCATTTTAATACAATGTATTCAACTTATATATATGAGAGACGTTATGTGTAATGCTCTCTAGAGAGTTCCACAGATATAGAAGGTCAGTCCAATGTAATGCAAAATACAATCATGCAATTCTTTTCCTAATATACCCTGGGTGATATAAATCATTCATCATCTTCCCCAAATTTGAGAGGAGACAGATACATTTGTATGAAGAACTATGTAGAAAATAAATTCGAAAGTAAAGCTTTAAACGCAACAGCAAGTTGCCATTGTTTTCTCTGATGGTGCATTAAGAAGTTTACATCCTGTTTCATATTGCTTCTGGTGGTGCAATAAGAAGTTTACAAACTGTTTCATAGTGTTTCTGGTGGTGCAATAAGAAGTTTGCAATCTGTTTCATAGTGTTTCTGGTGGTGCAATAAGAAGTTTACAAACTGTTTCATAGTGTTTCTGGTGGTGCAATAAGAAGTTTGCAATCTGTTGCATAGTTTTTCTGGTGGTGCAATAAGAAGTTTACTTCGAAATAGTTGTAGTTCCTGATGATGTCGATAGTTAGTTAATTTCAATTTCTGATTGAAACAGTATTTGTGAAAAACTAAGTAAATTAGACAGGAATGTCTGACTAACAAGAATATGGCCAATATCAGGGTGTATGACCTCAGGTCAAGTTTGTGAATGAGAAAATGAGAATGAACACCAGCAAGCAATCTTGGTAAATCTATAAACTTGACTAGTGTGTTTACTTCCTTAGCTTTCTCCTGCCTAGATAACTTGTGCATGTTGCGAGGTAATGTCGGTTTAATCCAAATACTCGTACGCGTCCTTCGTTTTTATGCAAAATCCAGCGTGCACCTACATCAGACATATGCTGCAGACGTTTGTAAACAATGCACCTGATGGAGTAGTTAATACAATATAACGGAAAAGGAACATGTGGTTTTAGAATTACAGAAAAAAATTACACTATTTAAACCAAACAGTTGCAAAACAGAAACAAATATACACACACACACACACACATTTGTTTTGGCACAACACGAACATGAACATCTTCAATACTATTTTGTTTATGGCAAAGCTTCTGTCGCCGTCCCTAATTTTGAACTGATGATATGAGGGAAGGCAACTAGCAGGTAGCATGCAACCACCGAAAACTCTTGGGATACTCTTTCATCAACGAATAGTGGGATTGACCTTCATATTACAATGCCCCCAACGGCTGAAATGGGCGAGCATGTTGGATATCGGTTTTCGATCCCGCGACCTACAGATTGCGAGTCGAGCATCTTTATCACTAGGCTA
This sequence comes from Limulus polyphemus, assembly GCF_000517525.1. Lineage (NCBI taxonomy): Eukaryota > Metazoa > Arthropoda > Merostomata > Xiphosura > Limulidae > Limulus > Limulus polyphemus. The sequence goes on from NW_013665620.1 coordinate 1,047,764, forward strand.
CCTTAAATGCACAACTTGGACAGAAACATTGCATTCGTAAATGAACCCAAATCGGCTGACAATGTCTTGCCACAACATAAACCAACTAGGTCCATATGTTTTTGTCAATTTGTATCAATAAAGATACTTATGAAATAATTCGAATTTTTAGCATTTCTAAGAACCCACGGGTGAAAGCAAAGGAAAGTATGTTATAATATGTAAACCATACTACATCTGCAATATCCGGTGCCGACGAGGCCTTTCGCCCAATACCAGAGCTTATGAGGCCTACTGGGATACGACAGGCGTAGTAGGACATGGGAGTTCGTTCATTCGTCGAGATGAAATGCTTAGTCCGAGGGAGTACTTATAATGGTAAAGTTTGGAGTTCAATCCTTTCGTTGGGTACAGCACCAATATACCATTCTTTAGTTCTGCGATAAAAAAACAACAAACAGCGACCAAAAAAAAAACCCCACAGTTCATGAATATATTTCCTTCACCATTTTTCACAAAGGAAATGTCTACGTATCCAAATTACCATGAATGAATTACATTTGTGCAAATACTTACTAGTAAATCTGAATGATAATGGTAATCATTAATGATATTTCAATGAGTTTGAACGACTCCTTCACTTTATAGTATTGAACAGACGCTAAACCTGAGCCAAATCTAACAAAGACAAAATTTAAACCAAACTTTCATGACTCTAACGTACGGTGTTACGCGGATGAACGTTACAGCGTGCAACCCCCAAAAAAAATAAAAAATAAAAAAAAAAGAAGAAAAGACACGAACATTTTTGAAACAGGGAGAAATAAAATTCCATAGCTGTTATACTGGTTGTATCTATCTCGATTAAAGCACATCGTGCAAAAGCTTTGTGTAGACTCATTTATACATCACGAACCATTAGCGTAATATGTAACTACTGTTCTGTAGTGTTAAGTTATATCTTTCACACAACCAACTCTAATACAAGACATTAAATGTTAATGAAATGAGGGTAAATAAATAATACAGAAGTTTTGTACGACTTGAACCAACGTTAAATACGAATTAATTAATCATAGTATGGCTTATATGTAGAATTCTCGTTTGTTATTTCCATACAGATGTTAAAAATTTTCACGAAACTTGTTATTTGGGGGATGAACCAACCCTTTAATGCCATTATTTCAGGGTAGTCATCTATTTAAGTGGTCTTTATAACCATCCACATACTTTATTTAATATTCCCTTTTTTACCGTTTCTAATCCACTGACTGTTCAAAATCTTAACAACTGAGAAGAATATTCCTAATATATTTTTAGGTTTCTTTCTATTTCCATTAGTCCGAAAGACCAATATATATGAGATAGAGTATACTTACTGTATCGCGCGCGCGTGATAATCTGGCCTAGCAACAAGTGAATAACAACATTGTCGTTCTACCGCCACTTGTGAGCTTGGCCACTAGTTAATTTTGCAAACCCTCTGGGCGGGGAACATAGCAGTAGACTTGCAGGCGCGTTGGATAGTGTCGTGTTTCCAACGGTCTAAAATATGCCTTGCTTTTTTAAAAATATTTTCTTAGTTCAAACATAGTATGAGAAGTCACTCACCACCTCATAAAACGTTAAGTTCAACTTCGTTTTTATTATTACAATTGCTAATTAACTTAACTATTGAAGTCCGATGAATCTGTGCATTAACTCATAGTTAATCGCTGAATCTTTTCCTATTCCTTCTCAAGAACTTGATTTATACAGTAATAAAAGTGAAAAAAGAAAAGGAAAAAACCCTGCCAGACTTTGGTTTTACTAGTCACTGACAATGGCATTTTTGTATCTGTTATCATCTATGATACTTTTTATCTACACTAAGCTCACGGTGTCATAGCAACGAAGTTTTTGTTTTTTTACTAATTAATGATTGCTATAATACACTGTTGATACATCGAGTTAATTTGGCAGTTCTAAAATATATCATCAGAAAGGGTAAAATAATACAGAATACACATTAAAATATTTTCTAAAGTTTTTTTATTAAAAAATATCATAATTTTTGTGAAGAAATTTTAATGTCAAGGTAGAACTTCATATAATAATATTTAAGTAGTATAAATTCTATCCAGTGCCGACGAGGCCTCTCGCCCAGTGATAAGGCTTACCAGGTTGGCTAGGATATGCTTAGTTTCATGAACCAATGTTATGGTGTAAACTACATTAAGTAAGTGTAATATAATTATTATCACTTTTATTTACGATAATTTACTTGTAACCACGATACGAGATTATAAATTATTATTTTTCTACATTTTATTATTTGCCTAATAACGATAAAAATGCTTTGCTGACTATCAAATATAACACAGAGCGAAACGGTAACAAGAGATTAGCCATGTAACAAGGTTTGTGGATTTAGGTTTATATCTATAAGTGAACGAAAGTGTATATTAATTAATATAGTTAATTATGGAGAGATGTATCCAGCACTTTTTATCCATTCTTTGTTGCTGTGTGTGTGTGTGGAACAGGCAGTGTCAGCTGTTGTAGAGTGTATACACCGCTTTACAATTGCCGTCGTCCTCTGCACGACTGCACAGGCTAACTATGCATTATACATTTTGGGTCAGGGCTCCAGTTTAGTTAGGAGTATATGCGTATGTTTATAGTGACACTGACCTAATTTTCGCTTCTCTTCCCAATCATTTATGACAGTCGTTTTAATTACGATATTTTATACACACCCATTTGCTTATTCATGATTGCATTCAAATTTTAAATAGTTCAAAATACCTTTATCAACTTTACGTGCGTTGACCATACGTTAACTTTCATTATTTTTACCCGAGTTTGAGTTGTATTGTTGATTTGAACACAGTTCTACGTTTTACTAGTAATAATTTGTTCCCTTCCACAAGTTATCTATTGCAAGATAATTTTCTCATTTCATCTTCAGTCATTAAAAAAAAATTAGGCACAATTCCGAATTGAAAATATCACGGTTAATAATTGTTTGTACCCATTGATGTTGACAGAATTCGTTTATTATGAAGGTAATAAGTTGGTGAGAAAAAAAACAAAAAACAAACAGTACTGTATTTAATCCATTTTGGAAATTACTGCTACGATTATTGGTTAAATATAAGTGTATTATACTACTTCTATTTAATGCATTAGCTCGTATAGTCTCATATGGGTTTTATCTTTTGTGCATTCACCCAAAGTTTTCTACATTTTCAAACAATATGATACTGAAACTCTTATTAAACTTCCCTACCAAACATGCTCGCCCTTTCAGCCATGGGGGCGTTATAAGGTGACGTTCAATCCCATTATTCGTTTGTAAAAGAGTAGCCAAAGAGTTGGCGGTGATGACTAGCTGCCTTCCCTCTAGTCTCTCACTGCTAAATTAAGGACGGCTAACGCAGATAATCCTCGTGTAGCTTTGCGCGAAATTCAAAACAAACCAAAGAAACAAACTTATTAAATTTAAAGTGTGTTTGTGTGTGTGATATTTCACTAACTTGTTATATCGCTAAGTTAAACTGTTGTTCCGAGAATTTTAAAACTTTTTTTTCGGATTTTGAGGCAAACCTAATATTATATATGAAAAGTAAGCTAGAACATGCATTAACGTGTAAATACATATATATATGAAAGGTGATTTTAAAAATTATATTTTATATGACATATGGATATTGTTAAAATCAAGAGAAATGAGACACATATTAAAATAAGTTCATGTTTAATTTTTTGGTCAGCATCTGAATACAGATACAAAACTTATATATTTTACAGCCTCACACTTATCTAAACTATAATAATATCTTAAATAATTCCAGATTGGTCCGCGTAACCAGTTATGGAATATTTGAACTTTTTTAAGACTTAAGGCACTTCATTATGCACCATTTATTTAAAGGTTTCATCAATTTTATTTCCCTCAATACAAAATTATTATAATTAAACATTATGTCAAATCCGCCTTATTTAATGTAAATATATATAAAACATATCAGTAATAATTATCCGTGGACGACTGCTTTTGTATGATAAGGACAAAGGGAAGTCTTAAACACTGGGGGTGTCTTTGGCAGCCTCCGTTTTTACTCTGGAAAATGTTTATATTACAGAATTGCATCAAAAATGCTTAGGCTTTTATTCGCCAACTTAAATATGGGCATCAAACGTCTTTTATAAGTTTACGTATGACAATTTAAAAATAAATAAGTTATTTAAATACATGGTACAAAAGTTTCAAACATAGTACTTTGTTTCCACATTCGTCAAAACACAAAATAAAACGAAATCTACGTTTTAATTCACAGATTGAAACTAAGATAACATCTTAGCTGTCTAACAAGGAAAGGTGCCAGAACACCTAGCCACATATAATACTCAAAGCTCGTAAGATTTAGAAGTGACTTACAATCATCAAAGTAATCATTCATCTTTTGTTCAAATAGCTTATATTTTAAGCAATACAATGACCTAGTTTACAATGCAATTACAATAAATACACATTTAATAAGTAAGACATAAAAAATATATGCTTAAACTTGGCCAAAATTCAAACTCAACACAAACACTCATGCAATAAAAATATAATTTTCACACATTATGATACTTGTTTGTTAAACAACCTTGAAGCTTTTAGGGTTAACCAAGAGCAAGCCTTGCGTTGATCCCAAAGAAACGTTTTTGGGCGAAAGTTATTCCTTTCAATCGAAATTAGCCAAACTGCTGAAAATTGGGAGGCGAAAAAGCGTACGATTAACATCCAATGGGGAACTGCAAGTAGCCATCCCGGGACTACTAGCCAGGCTCAGCCCGTCCAGCTCCGAGGTGATAGAATCCACTGGCGACGGTGGGGCTGGGGGAACGACGGAGTACAGCTGTTCACGAACAGTAGAATCCATTATTTCGCTATTAGGACTTGTCAGGCCTCTCCTTGCAAACACAGCAGGTGTCGTAACGGGCTGAGATCCTCCGAAAGGTGATAGGTGAGCTTGCTGTTGCAAAGTTGACATAAGTGACGTAAAGTCCTGAGAAAATGAAAAAGCCGTGTTACTATTAGATAAGGGATTGGACTGAAAAGTCGGAGAGAAGTTGCCGAAAGTATCATCATTAAAAAAGCTGTTGAGAGAAGTCGGGCTTCCGCTCATACTGGACGGTGGCGAGGAGTCTCCAGCCGAATCTAGACTGAAACTACCGAGGGACAGTGCCTTTGGTCTAGAAGTGACACCTTGATCAGTCGAAGGACATTCGTTTAGATTGAATGTATTCATACCAACTTGCAGGTTACTGAACAGGCTTTTTCTTGTCTCCTCACTGTAATGTATGAAGTGGCACCTGGAACCATAAGGACACAATCCGGTCGTGTGGAATGTACGACACAACTCTGTTTTGTACTTAGGATGTCGCGATAGCGTACGAAGCTCGTGATTTCCATGGGCAAATTGACATTTGTCACCATACTTGCAAGTCCCGTTTTCTTCAAATGGCCGACACAGTTCAGTCTTATAACGACTCGAATTCGTCTGATTAGACTTGGCTTGGGCATTGCTCCTTTCTACAGGGTCACTAAATGTCCGGTCAAGTTTCCGGAGTTCTCGCCCACCACTAGACAGGTTGAAAATATTGTTGGAAGTACACACGTTCGGTATAGAATTACTACAGACTGGCAATGCGGGAGAGCCTGGTTTTTGATGCATGCCGATTGATTTGGGCGACGGTGGGCTGATGTTGACACTTGTTAAATGATTGGCAGAATTTCTTCTAAAGCTCTGAAAGTTAAAGATTGTGGATGGACTGATCGGCCTCCTGTCCAGCGGGAAGTCTGTTTTGTTGGTGTTTATAATGTTGGGTTTCTGGAAATTGCAAAAGTATAGCTGTTAAATTACACTGTTTATAGTAAAGCTGTTAAATTACACTGTTTATAGTAGAGATGATGTATAAAAATAGAGCTACAAAAATTGCTTGGTTGTTACAAATCTGTAGTTGCAACGTTTGAGATGTTGCCATAAGATCAAATGACTTAAATACATTCCAATTTCTATGCTACGCTAACGTCGTGACCTAGATAAGTGCTTATTAGATTGGATGACCTTAAAACCGGTCGTTTACGGCTGCTCCATAATTTAAACAGGTAATAAATAAACAAAAGATGTAGAAATTCTGAGTAACTCTTACCTTGTATAAAATATCGCTGTAATCGTAGAGAGTCGTTACCATAGCTGTGGACATATCGTACTCGCTCCACGACTAGGCAACTAAACATATATTTTCTGAAGCAGCTTCCGAACCTTTTCTATCTGTTCGAGGAGTATGAACGGTGATGACGTAAAAAGTAGGCGGTATCATACGCTCGTTTGTCCAATGAAAGAAGGCACTTTTATTACGTGTTGCACGCAGGATCAGACAACGCGTACTGATGCTTTGATTCAGAGTTATTTCGTTAGGCAATGTGTTAACAGTCGTTTGTGTGTGTGTGTGTGTGTGTTATGTGCGTGAGTGAGTGTGGACGCTCAATATCGGACGTTTTGAGGTGGCTCATAATAAAGCATGGTGGAAATGCGCTGCGTGCTGTGTTATAAAACGCATGGTTTACTATGAAGATATACTAACCACACATCTTGATTGATGCTCATAACAAGTTTTTATTACTTGAACAATGTTATTTTTTTTAATCTCGAAAGAAATCATGAAAACTTCAACTCTATCGCTGTTACTCCAAACACAAATCTTTCTTTTTTTTTAGTATTGTTGTAAAACGTTTTCTGGTAAAAGTTTCACATTAGGACTGTTTTTAATGATTACGTACTACTTATGTGGTTGCTAAATTTTCTATCTCTTTTTGATGTTGTAAAACAAGGTTTGTTTGTTGTTAAACGCAAAGCTGCCAAATGGGCTATCGAATTTTAGTGTTATAAGCCCTCAGACTTGCCACCTGCTGGGGGAGGCTGTGTGTGTGTGTGTGCTAAAATAAATGTGAAATGTGTTTAAGACTAAATATCTGTCTTATGGGGTTATCGTTCATTCCAAGATTGGAAATGGTTTATTTTTACCAAACTTACTAGAAGTTTGTTGTGTGCAACGGCAACAACTATCGCATTAGAAGGAGAAGCTACATTCGTTATTTTTTTCCTTACGTGATTTGGGTTTTCGACGTAACGCGTGGTGGAGTTGTAAAATTCAAAACTCGTTAAATGTTGTTAGTAAAACACTTAGTTTTATCCCTTGAATCATACTTTATACCCCATCTTGTAATCACGAGAACATTCGTTGGCTTAAATGTTGTTAGTAAAAAATGTTGTTAGTAAAACACTTAGTTTTATCCCTTGAATCATACTTTATACCCCATCTTGTAATCACGAGAACATTCGTTGGCTTGAATGTATCGTACATCAGCTGCTTGAAACTAATATGAATGCTTTTCCCGCCTTTTCTCTGGGAGGAGCACTTTGACAATTATGAGGAGAGAAAGTGTAGTTGTGGCAATCGTACCGTTAGCTGTAACGCATTGTTAGGTCTTGTTGCGTGCACTTGTGATTCGTTCGCTCACTAGAACTGAAAAGCTTGGTCAGTGAAGGAAGTTCGGTTAAAATATTTCTCCCAATGATTCTTTCGTATGACGTTAGAACTGATTTCAAGAAGGAGAGTTTGCTGTTGGTCAGTGAAGGAAGTTCGGTTAAAATATTTCTACCAATGATTCTTTCGTATGACGTTAGAACTGATTTCAAGAAGGAGAGTTTTGCTGTTGGATGAAAATTAAATAATCATCCGTAATACGTATACGATATTAAATTATAATAAAATTGATCATAATTTTTAAAACACGTCATTATTCGCTTAAGCAAATAGAGCAGAATGAAATTTGTATTCGGTTCATTTGTAACAAAATTCAGCCAGAAATTCTTCACAAGAATAGTTGTGAGCAATAAGATCTGTAGCCCAAGTATTTCGCGAGGTTTGTTTATGTGTGTTTGCTAAGCACACTTTGTTCCAGTAACGTATCAGTGTGGAAAGTACGATATTACTCTGTTTTTAAAACGTTTAGTCATTGTGCATTGTTAAGTGCACGATTCCTATACTCATTTCCGAATAGCACATCAGCGTGGAGAGTATATTATTACCGTTTGTAAAAGCTTTTGTTTACTGAACATCGATTACCAACAACGCATATCATGCAAGACGAGTAAGTTTTCGAAAAGCCACGTGTGCCGCCTCTCTGGTAACATTAGAACTGATAAACGCACGATTTTCAAACTTAGCTGATGAAATTCCATTTCTAACTGACATAACTCAGGTTGTAGACGCAATTACTTTTAAATGTTCACGTTTGACGTTTTTATCCGAGTGACAGCATTGGTCATTTTAACAACTAATGTTTTTCTTATATGTCATATGGTGCAACGTGTGACAATATTGAGCATTTCATCAACACATTTCTTTCTTATGTGTCGGGTGGTTGGTGGATGATTAGTACAATATGTAACAATACTGATAATTTCATCACCTTGTTTCTTTTATATCATATGATAGGCAAATGATTGGTATAGTATTTGACAGTATTAACCATTTAATTTTCATGTTCTATATAATAGGTGTATGACTGGTACAGTATTTTCAAAGCTGTTGTAACTATCTATATAATTAAAATAGTAACACGTGTGTTTGTTTAAACTGTGCAAAAATGAAATTCGGAGTAGGAAAGTACCGACGACGTCACCACATGCGTAAGATGGTACTATGCATTCCAAAGAGAAAGGTATTTGGGAGATAGATCTGTCAAAGCCCCATCTCAGACAGCAGTGTTCATGTGTTCAGATTTTATGTGTGAATTTCTTCATTTGTTTATAGACACCTAGAGTACAGGTACCATAACTCTGTTGAGTTTTAATACTTGCCCCTTATACCCAGGTTTTGGAAGCTCGCTAGATCTGGTGTCTTTTACTAGGTAAGTCGATTGGTTTGTCATTTTTGATCACACCATTCGGCTCAAAGTGTCTTTAGTATTAGAAATGTTTGGTGGGAATCACATGTTGTGGAACAGGTTTAATCCACTTCGGTTTAACCTCGCAGACATTGAGACACCCCGCACGGCCATCAGATTCTTTCAGGACTACTTACCTAACCTCATACGTCAGTAGTCTATGCAGGTCACGTAACAGTTTTAATTATTTTAAAAACACAGCAGTATCTTTACATTTTATAAAATTTGGATATTCAAAAACAAAATACCACAAACAAAAATGTGTTTTATACTCGAAGCACGAGTTTTTAAACCTAAGAGGTCTATTTGTAAAGCAAACTGGTACAACAATAAGCTGTTTTAGAGGTTAAGATTTGAAAAGAGTTAGTCAGGATGTCTATAGACTTTCTAGAGATGATGTAGGTCGAAACTGCATTACTTAGCTGATCGAGATATGGGTTTTGTATCTAATATGAGCCAATATATATTTTGTATTTCAAATTAAGAATATGTTTCCACTCAGCTAGGTATATGACAGAGAAATAATGTTCACACGCCTTTAGCTGTGGGAATGTATTTGGTGTAGGTTTTCTTTATCTAAGCTCATTTCTTTATTATCTCATAGCGAGTGAGACTTTAAAGTTGCTTTGATTATTTGGAGGCTATTTAAACATTTCGTTTACACTTAGCACTTGGATTCTGCTCTCCTTGTGGTAATATAGTTGGAAATCTGAACCATATTAATTCGTATTGAATAACAAATCCATGACGTGATACGATAAACATAACTTCACAGCTTTTTTTTGTTGTTGTTATAATCGTGAGAATATACGACAACAAATTGCTTTTGGAGGAAATTTCATTAAGTATTTTTTTAACAGCAAACCAAAATCACATAATTATATGATATGTCTTGTTAATGATATTGTAAGCTCACGAAATCATTAAGTAATTTAAAGACATCATTTTAATATGAAGTTCACTATAATTCTGAAAAAAAAAGATACATATTATTTCATTCTAGGTATAACAAAAACTTGGTGCGTGAGAGCCGTTTGAAAGGACAATAAACAAGCAAGTGCAAGCAGTTTAAATTAACAGTACCAGTGTACTGAATAAACGTAGACAAAATTCACCCAAAAAGAAAAATAATCTAATTTTAATTTTTACAACCCATTAACGAATGATTTTGATTAAAAAACATTGTTTAGTTTTTGAAATGCAACGTCCTCATTCTCCAATTATATATGCTCAACTTTAGTATAATTTTTATTAGCTGCATACTTCCTGCGAAGGCGCTGGCATCTGGTGTTTCATAGGTAAACTAATTCCTCCAACTAATGCTTTAAAGCCACGAGACTATGAGGTTAAGAATAATGACCGGCTTGCTGAAGTTATTTACATTTAAGCTTCTACGTGCATAAGAAAAAAGTGAAAAGAAAAGGAAAAATCTCCAAGTCTATGTCTTAAATTTATTGAATGCAAGATCTGTTAAGAAACTCACCGAATTCTGTGTATATAACATGTCAGACCAAAATGTAACAAATAAAGCCGCTGTTAAAATCGCTGTTGTCTCTTTGTTAGCCAGGCTTTTTTGTGTGTCATTCTGTCAGCCTGCGACTTTGTTTATCATTAGAGATCTTAACATGATTATATACTGCATTAGTTTTGTTGAAGCCTATATATATAATATTTATATATCCTTGCTAATATCAAGTTGGCTTTCAGGTTTTCACTCGTTGATTGAAGTTTACCTAATCAATATGTTTGTGTTTTCGTAACATATGCATAGTTTCGTGAATGTTGCCTGTTTTGTTAAAGAACTCTACAATTTCGTTTAGCATAAAAAATATTTTTCCGATGAATTTTATTAACAAAAGGTAGACATGTGTATCATTTAGTTCAGAAATTTTCAGTAAATGAGAAAAATAAAAAAAATACTATCACATTCTTTTATATGAGCACATTTTGTGACATGATAAAGTCTACGGTGGCTCAGCAATAGGTCTGGGGCTTATAACGCTAAAAATCGAGTTTCGATACCTGAGATGTGCATAGCACAGATAGCCAGTCCTATTATGTAGCTTTCCTCTTAACCATAAACAAACACCCTAAACAGACGGGTGTGGCGACATCTATTACCAATTTTTAAAAGCGTACTACTTACTCTATATGCTTACAGAACTTAAGTCTTAGGTAAGAACTAAATATGTATAACATTAACTTAGTTTAATAGTTACATAAACTTTGTAATTAGTTTTACTACCAATCTTACAGTAGTCGCAACATGTCTAGATACCGTATAGGGAGAACGACATAATTATTCGAACTTGAATATTACTGAACACAATGAGAACGTCTTTAATCTCATAGTTCTAAAACATATCGTGTTTTTAATATAAAGCATAGATGTATAGCATGGAAGTCCAATACAGCTTGTATGATTTAACCCACAGAGGATCTAGACCCGTTATTCTCAATATGTGGTTCGTTGATCCATATTGGTCTGTATGATAAAGATCGATTTTCAATATTTAAAAATGAAACAATATTACATTCGATTACATGAAAATAATATTTTAATTTAGTTAACTTACTTATACAAACTGTAGAACTAGCTTCCACTGATGGATCTATCTGAGTATGTGAGTCCACGAGACTCTCCTTGGTTCGTGAAGAGGTCCATGAGGAGCGAAGGTTTGATGACCACTGATCGATAGACTATATGCCACTTTTGCGGAAGTTGGGTACAGATCGTAAAATATAACCCATAAAGGATTGAAACAAAATGCACAGTTCTATCCTGAATGTTCAGTTCAGGTAATATGATTCAACCCACAGAGGATCTAGACAAAATGTACATCTCTGTTTTAGGATTGAAATATAAGTCGTATGATTTAGCACACACTGGATCCAGACAAACTCTACTTTCCTATTCTAGTTGACGAAAATAACTTGTACGATTCAACCCATAGAGGATCTAGACAAAATATGAATTTCTATCCAGGAAGTCACAGTCAGGTTGTATGACTCAACCCACAGAAGATCTAAACAGGACATACATCTCTAGCCAGGAAGTCACAGTCAGGTTGTGTGATTCAACCAACAGAAGATCTAAACAGGACTTATATCTCTATCCAGGAAGTTACAGTCAGGTTGTATGATTCAACCAACAGAAGATCTAAACAGGACTTATATCTCTATCCAGGAAGTTACAGTCAGGTTGTATGATTCAACCAACAGAAGATCTAAACAGGACTTATATCTCTAGCTATGAAGCCACAGTCAGGTTATGTGGTTTAACCAACAGAAGCTATAAACAGGACATTATTATGTATTACAATTTTACCCCGGACGAACTTCCAATTTATCATGTAACGTATTATAATTTCCAATAGCCTGAAAGCGAGTTAGATTTAGATTTATAGATTAAATAAACGTCGATATGTATCCAGTTATTTGCCAACTAGATTGATACACACAGTTGTTTTAAAGAAATATATTTTAGTATACAAACAATAACACAGTTTACAATAACAGTTATTATAAATAATAATCTAT
>NW_013665620.1:1061114-1064312 GCF_000517525.1 Limulus polyphemus
TGACTCAGCCAACAGAAGATCTAAACAGGACGTACATTCTATAGTCAGGAAGTCGCAGTCAGGTTGTGTGACTCAGCCAACAGAAGATCTAAACAGGACGTACATTCTATAGTCAGGAAGTCGCAGTCAGGTTGTGTGACTCAGCCAACAGAAGATCTAAACAGGACGTACATTCTATAGTCAGGAAGTCACAGTCAGGTTGTATGATTCATCCCACAGAAGATTTAGACAGGACACACATCTCTAGTCAGGAAGTTACAGTCAGCTAACATAAGATTTGAAAAGAATGCACTTCTTCACTCAGTATGTTGAAAATATGTATAATTTGGTTCTTGTATTGAAGTAGGAGTACAGTAAGCTTGCGTGTATATCTATGATGGCTGATGCTTTCATATAAAATTTATTGCAGCGAATTGATTGGCCTATCCTATCTTCTATTAGAATTAAAGTTCCTACCTCATCGAGTATTTTCTTCCAATGTTTTTTATATCAGTGATAATGTAGCCTAGAACTTAGAAATGTACGAAACGGTTTCGACAGTAAGGCTTTACTTTGAGCGAAATCCCTAAATTTAACCACGAACATTCTACACGAAAGCGCTCGGAGATGTAAATAAATTGAATGTAATTTCTGTTTTTGTTTTTATTGAAAACATTCTTTTCTTTTCAGTTTCTTTTGGAAATAATATAATCCTGTTTTCTTTGATAACTACAATAATAGTTCATTTGCTAATGAATTAGTTTGTTTCTTACAGACTGTTCTTTTTTATAACACACACATACACATACATAAAATGATGTATAATAAAAGATTATTATGAACTATAGCAGTCAGGGTTTGCTGGGGTATTTCGTTATCAGGGTTTTGGCACACGTTCAAGGTAAGGTTTAGAAACATAAACTATTGAAACATGTATCAAGTACCATAGAGAGACAAAGTTTCAATGTCATTCAAAAACAAAACCACTATGAATGAAAACAGCGCCATCTATCTTCCTGTTTGTTGAAAAACATAATTAAAAAAAACCTGTTAACACCCAATTTCATGTAAGAGATGAAAAGTATCTACAAGAATCCATCATAACCTTTTTTAATATTTAAATCTTAATATCTTGCCTACTGGAAGGATTTTGTTAAAGCATCATTAACCAGTGTTATAAACGAGCAAAATTATAAGCAAATGTTAATGCATAATATAAAAAAAAGAGATTTAACAAAGTATACAACTTATTTGAATACCAATCTCTATCATTGGTTTATCCGGGCTAATGAGAGCAGTGGTTTACTTATTCAGTATAAGCAAATATATTTCATATTTTATGACAGGATATTACTGGATACTTAAAAATAAAATAAATACATGAATAGAATATTTTTGTTGTTATTGAAATTCAACCTAGATATGCCCTTTTCTGAAATTTTCTATCGAAGAACAAAAAATTAAATAAACAGTTAATCTCCAGGTATAAGAAGACCTTTGAGAATAATTCGTTGACCTCAAGATAGGAGAGCCTTGACTGGGTTATTGACCCTGAGGAAAGGTTATGGCATGGCAGAGATCAAATAATATGCGCTTAAGCCTAACAACCACGTATAAATCACTATAAAACCTACTAAGGCTTGTGATGTTTTTACACGGAAACCTCGTATTGAGTTTCAGCCTCAACCGTTAAGGTGATGCTATTACATGTGTGTGTGTGTGTGTACAAGTCAATGTAAAAAAAATGTTAATTAAATATTTCCAGAAACTAGAGGTCAACTGTACAAGGAGATTTATACTATTTGATGAAAACGAATCTTTAGGTTTTAAAAGTTTTGTGTGTAACGTTTCAAGTAACCACCCCTAACACATGTATGTATGTATGTTTATAATTAAATTCCCTCTTTGGGTAGCTTATGTTTCTACAAAACAACATTTTAAAGTATAATTATAGTGATGTTCTGGACCTGAGGTGTGAGTCTGCAAGGGCGTAGCCAGTACTACTGTGGGGTGAGGTTTTTTTCAACGCGAATAATTTAAGTGAATTACATGAAAGTCAAGTGCTTATTAAAAATTAGGAGACAGAGGGCCTTCTAGACTTTTTAGAACATTTGGGGTATTCCCTCGACTCCCCCCCCCCCCAACCAGCTAGCTAAGCCCATGAGTCTAGAATAAAACTTTCTCTCAATAAATAAAACGTTGACTCAGATCATTTTTTGTGTGGGAACTAAGTAATGCATTATATGGTAGAAGCAACAGGAAGGGCTACACAATGATTTTCAGAAACCTAGTGTAAAACTTTTGTTATATTTTCTAAAGAATTGACTTCCAATATGACGTTCTATTATTTTAAGCACAACAAAGCTAATGTTGGAATGATGTTCATTTGACGTTAATTGTGAGATTTTAATGTCGCATTTCACGTATAAGACCGTTTCTAATGTCACGTTTTTCTTGCTCGAACGTCATTAGTGTTGAGTTTAACCTTGATATTGACAATGGAATACACGAACTTTCACTACAATACAATCAGTGTAGCTGTTTTATGTTTAAATATAATACCATATAAATTTACATCTGATAGAAAACAAGTGAACAACCAATTCACATAATCAGATGGAACAAAGTTTTTGTTCTTAGCCCTCTCACACCACTAGTTTCTTACGATACGTATCCAAACATTATATATTTCAATTGTATTTCACATCATTATGGCGATTGTACTTGTTATCACTACTTGTTCAGATGATCGACCAAAGTTTTTGGATATTTATAGACCCTGTCGTTGATACACAGGCCGATTGTGATAAATAAAATAGTAGTATATTCGATAACAGGTGAAATTTCCTTAATTTGTTATTTTGATGAAGTTTGTTAAACAACTGTCGTTATATATATGATAGTGGGGACAGTCTTTTTTCAGCGCTTCGCGAGACATTTTTAGGGTTCCGTTTTTAATGATGTTACGTATTAGAATTTTAAATGGTCTGAAACCAAGCTATATGGTACTCTAAATTTAGTAGCTAAGCAAAAGCCGATATATCTCCAATTTATGATATTTGCCAGCAAGATTGATACACACAGTTTTTTAAACACAAACACTTTTTAATATACACACAGCAATACAATTTACAATAAGAGTTATTACAAACAATGATTTATAAACAAAAAGTTACACAAACTTACAAGCAATATAAAGTTTTCTTTCTAGTCTGGAAC
>NW_013665620.1:1064796-1069623 GCF_000517525.1 Limulus polyphemus
TATGTAATATTTTCGTAAAAATACTAATGTTCGATGAGAATCCACTGAAGTTAAATGATTTGTAATGTTGGAACTTTGTAAAGGTTCCTGATCAAATATCTGAAGTTTTCCTATTGATCAGCGTTATAATAATCACAGTCATGCTTCCAATGTTCATAGCACACTGACTATAACGAACTAATAATAGATACTCTCTTTTGGTGCGTCGTGTTGGTTATATTCATAGGCACGTGGAGGTTTTCTAGAAAATTCAGATTACGTAACAATACAAAGTTAAGCGTTTACGTACACACATATATGTTGATTCCTACTCTCAAGAATCTTCTACAACTTAGGAGAATGGGTGGAAGTTTCGCAATACATATTTAACACTATAAGCTATGCATGTTTTTAAATATAAACTTAATCTGAACAAACGTTGATATTAAAATAAATATGTAATAATAAATTCGTTACAATGATTAAAATGCCTATTAATTTACAAGAAAACCCAAGTAATGTCTCAAGTCAATAATATATATTACAGTTTGGGAAGTATGAAAAACAAGACTTATTAGTCCAGATCAAAGAAAACTTTGTGATAACGTTTCGCTATTACAGCTTCTTGGAGTCTAAAATGAACTTTGATTGAGTAGGGTTATAGACCAAGTAGTCGCTTTAAATACTTCTCACCCATACTACAGTGACACACTGTATCATTAACAATATATATATATATATATATATAAAGCGTCATAGCTGTAAGATGTTATTATTGTTGTCAACAATTAAAGAATTGATTTACAGTAAGTGTTATCTAATTATACCTTTCCTATCTATCTGTATACTTACATATACATACAAATATACACATACGTACATACGTACAAACAGATACTTCAAAATTAAACATTAAAAGCTGAAAAGAAGTTTCTCAGATATACAAACGTTAAACCGGCTGAGAAAGTGCAAACATAGTAAACACACTTAAACTACCTATGACAGTTACCGAGTTTGGTATTAAAGCCATTATTTTTACTACTTAATGTTCAGAACTATATAATATTTCATTTCAACGTGTGTGTAATTTAGGCGACAAAATATTCCAGTTTGACTTTTTATTAAAAGCAGAAACAAGGTAATACCCGCCAAATAAGCATAATACATTCACTGTGGATAATCAACAAAAGGGTAATTACTTAAATAAGCCCATTACTTCGACCAGCATCGACTTTTTGTCCTTGGCTCATCATTTATGAGTATGCCTTTGTTATCAGGACATCCAACCTTACTGAAGCTCCCCCCCCCCCCCTCTCTCTCTCTCTCAGAAAACTCTCTACGTTAATCATAGCGTTACGATAAACTGCTGTGTATAAATTTCTAACCTGTTTTGTTTACTACTGCTTGGCATGGGATATTAGGTAGAAAATCGGATATTTGAACACAGATAAAAATTATATTAAAGTAAGTAAAAGCACCGAAACGTTAGGTTTTGTTTTTGAAATTATACAATTAGAGTATCACGCGGTAATACGATACCATATGAATAAATTTTTTTATCACTGGACATACTACAAGTTTTATACCAAAGAGCTCTATAATGTTTTTTTTGTTTGAAATATATTCAGTAAGACCTTTTTACAAATGAATGGTACCACATGAAAAGTTTTTGTACCAAACCAGCACCAAAGATAGTGCAAAAAGCATTTGCTTCTATCCTAAAACGAAAGATATTTGATTTACTTTATTTGTTTATTTTAAGCGCAAAGCCTCGTAATGAATTGTCTGGACTGTCCCATTGCAAGAATCGAGCCCCGTAGCGTTGTAAGACTGAAGTTTACTGCTGAGCCAACGGAAGGCTTGCTATTGAAATAATATATCTCAATCAGTTGGGTTTTAGCTGAAATTATTTTATCATATTCTTTAGAGGACAACAACCATGAAATGCATTAAATAGATATATAACATTCGACACTTTATTACTATACGAAGATATACGACTGGGAAAGATTTATGTTAATTGATGACTTAAAAGGATAATTAAAAGTACCTCTAAAGAGCTGTGTTTATGCGAAATCATTTGGATACTATTTAGGAAAATTAAAGACGAAATCGAGAGCTTTACGTGCCATTATATGTATTATTCACCACTCATGAAATGTCTTCGCGATCATCAAGAATAATTTGTATGCACGAGTAGTTAACATGATGAATAACTAAGTCGGTAATTGAAGCCAGAAAAACGCCAGAGTGCACCACAGTACATAGTTCAACTTCTGAAACATAACACTCTTTAGTATTCTGAAAGCAATTAAATTGCATACCCTATACCAGACATCGTTAATCTTTATGCTATAAGTTGAATGAATTAGACGGCCATTTCAAAAATGCTTTGTACGGATCTCCGAGTGGCAGCCTTCAAGAATACATAGCTGTTCAGATGGATGGTGACCTTCCTAGATCAAGGACTTCATAAAAAAAAGTTTCTATCATATATACTCAAATCTTAATTACGCTAGGACTAATGAACATTTTTGAAACACATGGAAGACAGAAGTTTAATGAGGGAAAACAATTATAATGTACAGTTTAGGAAGTGAAGTGTTTATTTTCAACAAAAGAATGAGTTCAACTTGAATGGCTCTACGTAAGTTTGAATCATTCTTTTTGTTGCTGTCTTATGAATACTATAGGCAACCGAAATAAATCTCCATATCAGATAGTATTTTAATTTGTATGATACACTAAACGTCCAAGGAAATTGTTGTCGAAACATAGGAATGCATATCTTTAACACTGTATAGTTATCCTTGAAGAAAACAGCGCCACCTGTCGAACATATCTTTAACACTGTATAGTTATCCTTGAAGAAAACAGCTCCACCTGTCGAACATATCTTTAACACTGTATAGTTATCCTTGAAGAAAACAGCTCCACCTGTCGAACATATCTTTAACACTGTATAGTTATCCTTGAAGAAAACAGCGCCACCTGTCGAACATATCTTTAACACTGTATAGTTATCCTTGAAGAAAACAGCTCCACCTGTCGAACATATCTTTAACATTGTATAGTTATCTTTGAAGAATACAGCTCCAACTGTCGAAGGCGCTAGGGTTCCAAAGTTTAGTAAAAAACATTTTTGATCCTGCATGCTTTTTAGTATCATGGGCTGTAAATAATATTCAAGTCTAATAACCTTCGTATATTTTCGTTATGACTTAATTTATCATTTTCGATGCATTAGTAATTATACTTTACGTAAGTCGTATGAGAAAATATATTATACTTTCTCTTTTTAAGTCAATTTGTGTGGAAATTATGAAGACTTCTGAATATTTCACAGTAGTACTTATACATAATATGAGTACCCGAACGGTACATTATTATTTGTATATACACACACTTGTGTATATATAACAAGTAATGGGGAAAAAAAACGTAAAAAAAAGGAAGTAGGGATGGCCCCCCAGTGGCACAGCGATATGTCTGCGAACTTCCAACGATAAAAACCGGGTTTCGATACCCACGGTAGGCAGAGAACAGATAGCGTACTGTGTAGCTTTGTGCTTAACTTCAAACATATCATTTAGGGATGGCTAATATCAATCTTTCAGAAACAATACCTGTGCTATTATGTAGGGATAATACAAATGTCATCCCTGCTATCTTGTTTGTATTATTCTTTTTGAAGGAGTGATATAAAATGTCCTATAATTTACTTCCTTTTTTTAAAAAATAGTTTTTTGCTTGTTGTGATAGTAACTGTCCTATAATTTACTTCCTTTTTTAAAAAAATAGTTTTTTGCTTGTTTGCTTGTTGTTTTTAATGCTGTGTTTCAATAGACATAGGATGGTTGTACTTATAACCAAGTTCTAAATATAATGAGGTTCCAAATGTAATATTTATTGTTTATCTATTATTGGCTGATAATTCCTTTTACATGCTGTACTTACGCTTTTTACCTATTAATTATTAATAATACTTATAAAAGCGGATACTCCGTTTGAAACTATGTCACATCAGTAAAAATGGTTAACACCATTGTTTTGGTTTTTGATTTATCATGCAATAAAAAAAGAAGCAGAAGAAATAAGAACAAGAAATTCAAACTTTTGCTATGATATTTGCAGACATTCCCAGAACTTGTGACTCAGTCATTAGATAGATATTGTTATAAATGGAAACACTGTATAGTATTGTACAGTTCTGATGACCTATTGAGAAGATATTTAAGGTACCATTTCGATGAACGATCCGAGCCATCCCTACATAGGTAGTGCTACTGCCTGATATTTTTACTATATGTCTACACATATAGACATTAATTACGTAAATACTGTAACGGATTTATTATTATTATCTATTTATTTTAATATCAACTTTTGTTTAGATTAAATTTCTATTTAGAAACATACATAGCTTATACTGTTAAAAATGTATTGCGAAACTTCCGCCTATTCTCCAAAGTTGTATAAAATTCTCGAGAGTAAGAATCAACAACATATGTATGTACGTAAACGCTCAAATTTGTATTGTTACGTAATCTGAATTTTCTTGAAAGCCTCCACACGCCTATAAATATAACTAACGCGACGCGCGAAAAAAGAGAGCTATAGTTAGTGTGCTATAAACTTTGGAAGCTATAACTGTGATTGTTATAACGATTATTAATCGAAAAACTTCAGATATTTGACCAGGAGCATTTACAATGTTCGAATATTACAAATAATTTAACTTCAGTGGATTCTCATCGGACATTAGTATTTTGACGAAAACATTACATAACATCACTTTGGAAAATAGGGTGTGGCTAGTAAATAACGGAGGACAAAGCTAGCTAGCTT
>NW_013665620.1:1069757-1072363 GCF_000517525.1 Limulus polyphemus
ATTGGCAAATATCATAAACTGCCTATATTTCGGCTTTTACTTAACTACTGAATCCAAAGTACAAATTAACTGTTAAATCCAAAGTACAAATTAACTGTTAAATCCAAAGTACAAATTAACTAGTTAAATCCAAAGTACGATATAACTACTAAATTTAAATTTATCAGTTAACTCAATTTCAGGCTATTTGAAATTCTAATACGTAACAATATAAATATAAAGTAACAGTTATAATGATTAAATCCTCACGATTATTAGTTTTTCCGGGTGTAAGCTAAAGTTCAAGCTACAATGAAGAGTTTTATTAATAACGTAATGTGCAAAAAATATATAACTAGTTGTTTGCACGCATTTTTGCAGAGCACCCTGGTTCAAAGACTTAACGCTATATTTATGAAGATAATAATAATGTTTTTTTTATATCAATGAGATCTCTGTATTTTAACATTTAGAGACACCATTAACCATTTGCAAGGTACGTTTCTCAATAACATAAACCAGATATAATGAGCCAACTCTGTTTCTGGACGCTTTCAGTGGTTGTATCGACACCTACATTCAAAATATGATTAAAGTATGTTAAAAAAAGTGTTCACTTCCCAAGTTTGAAGGTCGTGTGTTTTTAAGTAATTTTCCCCGCATGTACTATGTTATACGCAATTTACTTGATACGCTTCGACATCAGCAGGGGATGATTTATACATGCCTAGCATTTCAAAAATTTCCCATATTTTTTTATTTGAATTTTATTATGTTATTTGGAATATACGCAATCAGCATAAAATATTAATTCCAGAATAATAAAAGTATCATTTTATGTATTTGTATATACATTTCATACACCAATTTGTCGTATGAAATATAATATCTGCAGGAAGTGTTTGCTTATTTAAAGTTAAGCACAAAGCTACACAATGGGCTGTCTGTGCTCTGCCCAACACGGGTATCGAAACCCGGTTTCTAGCGTTGTAAGTCCGCAGACATACCGCTGTGCCACTGGAAGGCCTGCAGGAAGTGAAACTTGAATCGTCAAATTATTATAATATACACATATATATTGATGTTATGAAATTCAAGCAAATGTAATTAACTTTAATTATCAATTTTGGTAAAGTAATATCAATACACACAACATTAGTTATAAGATGCTTTATAAATTAAAGCCAAGTGAAACTATCCTTAATAAATCAAAACGCCAATGAGAAACTACACATCATTAACACTGTGAACAATCTTAACAAATCAACGCTGAGTCTATACGATAAAAACTGCCTGACCATTTTATTAGGACCCTTCACATACACATATTGAATTAATATGGACCATTTTCAACACAAAAAAGCCTGTATGTTTTGTGCCACAAACTCCATCTGATGTCGGCAAGTGCCTTGTTTTATTTTACTTCATTGGACGAGAAATGCGATCTGCAGTTGGTTCAAAGATGTCGTCAGAGGACCAAGGTGCAAAGGAAGTCGATATCCTGTCAGTAGAGTTGTTCTGGATTTGATAAAGGCGCTTCTTGTGTGAGTTTGTAAAGCTCCTCATCTAGTTTTTACCACTACGAGGCCTGGTACGTACACCCAAGGCTATCCAGTTGCTTTACTTACTGACATCCATCAGAGGACCAACCAATCAGAGTTTTATTCAACTGTTAGGCATTGAGAATTTGAAATAATCCGAAGCCGAGTTAAATAATTTAAATTTTAATAGTTGAATTGTACCCTGGATTTTGTGTCTAGAAATACGTCGACACTTTAAATTTACGCTATTTGCCAACAAAATTGATTCACACCTTTTTTGCTCTTGACACTAATATGTTTTAATATATACATATATACAACAGTATAATTTACAATATCAACTATTATGATTAATTATTACAAACAAAAGTTTCATACACAGAAATTTCACTAACTTACAAATAGCCTAAAATCGTCTTCCTAGCTCAGAGTTTCCTTGATATCCAACGAACTTGAAGTAGATGTACGCACAATTGTAATTTCTTTGGAAAGATACTAACGTTTGATGAGAATTCACTGACGTTCGAAACTTATAACTGTCCCTGGTCAAATGTCGTATATTTTTCGGTTGGTAAGGGTTAGCAAAATCACGGTTTATAGCGTACACGGTTATAACAGTTTCCTAGCAGACTATATCTGTTTCTTCTTTGGCCTTGGTCTTTTTATACGAGCGGTCAATGTTTTCTCGAACGTTCAGACAATACTGAACTATTTTTAACCGGTTACGGAAGTGAATATATTGTTATTTCTTGTGTTCACGAATATTCTACAACCTTGTAGAATTGGCTGGAGTTTCGCCACACGTAACTAGCCCGGTAAGCTAGACACGCCCTCAAATATAAACTTATTCGAAACAAAACTTGACATTAAAATAAATATATAACAAATTCGTTATACGCAACACATATCTGATACTCCAAGTCACGCATATTTCTAAATACAAATTCAATCCAAATATTCAAAATAAATACATAACAATAAATTCATTACACAACATTGTCTGCGAGTAAATTGCAAATATTATTTTGGCGTATTACATATTACAATTTCAAATAGCCTAAAACTGAGTTAAATTGTAATTTAGAT
>NW_013665620.1:1072629-1085443 GCF_000517525.1 Limulus polyphemus
GAAGTTTTCCGATTAATAAGCGTTAATCACAGTTATAGCTTATGAAGTTTAAAGCACACCAAGTATAGCAAACCAATAATATATACTGTTTTTTTTAGGTGCGACACATTGGTTATATTTATAGGCGTGTTGAAAGTTTCTAGAATATTTAGATTACGTAACAATATAAAGCTACACTGGCCTTTTCGTACACACATATATTGTTGATTATTACAATCGAGAATCTTCTACAACTTTAGAAAATAAGCGGGAGTCTCGCAATACATATTTAACAGCATAAGTTATGTACATTTCTAAATATAAATTCAACTTAAATAAATATTAATATTATAAATATATATATATATATATAATACTAACTCCGTCACAGGCGGCACTGTCTATTTATGGTTCATTACTCTCAGTAGTACAGACTCCTTTAAGATAGCTTGAATACTCCAACAGCCTTGTGTAAAATGTTATTGAATGCCCAAACCAACTTTCCCTTATCCTTGGTGTAGGAATTATCTGTGTTTTTGATGGCAAGTGATCATCCACCATGGTATTTCAACAGTGCTTACATGATTTTACTTCTTCCCCCTCTACCCAATTTCTACATTTTCTGTCTAGGTTGACTTCCACAAATCCAAGTGATACGAGATATATATATGTTTTAAATTGTGAAATCTCTGAGATATGAGTGATGAAAGATTAAAACTTGATCTTGAGCCAATCCCCTATTTGGCCAGTGTCTTCAGGGCCGTTCTGGAGAGTTAAAATGTCTCAGTTGAAAAGGGCAGGGGCTCACGGATGGAATGCATGGTTTTTACACTGCAATGCCACAGTGAAGAATTTTTCTTATAAGTGCTGTTGGTGCTCTGTGATGTTGGCCTGCGAGGTGTAACAGGATTTTGATGAGGTGGTTGTAGTACATCCCATTACGAGTCCTAAACAAATGCTTTGTATATTTTCAATTTTATCTATCTGGGTAGCACTTTTACTGATCACTGGAAGCGTGTACTTCAGGGTGGATTGGATAATATTTAGGTACAGCATAAGCAGGTGACATTCTTCACGTTTATTTCATGCTGCCACGTTTAGTGCATTGATGGTTTTGAGAACTTTTATTAACACGGTTTTAATATGGCTGATAAAGTCAAGTTGTCTGTGGAAGGTTGCCCCACGTACTTTAGTGTTACTTCCAAAAAGGTATACGTGCCCCCTAATGAATGGTGATGACTTATTCTCATCAATATGTCTGTTGTTGAGTTTGCAGAATCTAAATAGGCTACATCCGTCTTTAGGATCGTGCCAATGATATTTTGTAGTATGATGACCTTTAAGAAGATAATGTTCATTCATAGGTATGAGTAGGGATTTGATAAAGGCATCAGTCTGAATTTCAGGGATGTTATCCTGTTGTCCAGCTATGTCGATACTCCAACACCAACTTCATCGGGTTGGCTTTTGTTCTTAAAGATGGAGTTGTTTTGCATCTTCTAAGCCTGGATCTCCATCTTTATATGTATTAATTGTCCTGTATATTTCGTCAATGCTAAAGATTGCTATCATATCAGTATTTAGATGTAGTTTAGAAAGGGATTCCTATAGCTGAATCTCTTTTGCATGTTACTTTGGTTATATTGATTATTGTATCTGAGTAACAAGGCCTTGTTCTGGTTTAAATCTTTACAGAGTGGACTACCATCATCACCATGAATTAATAGCACTGCTTAAATTTTTGTTCCTGTATGAGCCATAAGCTTGTAGAAGTATTTGTGAGACTGGCCTTGCTGTATATTTCATTACATTTCATGTCACGTACTTTGGAAGTCGATCACTTGCAGAGAACACAGGCTTTGTTCTGCTGGGATGGGTTATGCCTTACCTGTATGAGCTCAGCCTGTACTAGACTGCACGCTTTCTTGGCTTTATCAATATCACTATTCCAACAGTATGGGTTGTTCCTTTTAAGGTGTTGCTGGACTAACTTTCTTAGATGGTGGAAAGGTAGATGCTTTGGTGTAGGAGCACCACGAAAAGCTTGACACCATTGTATGAGTTTCCAGATTGTTTTATACCACTTTAGCTTCCAGTCTTCACACATACCTCCCATATGAGGTGATCACTGCATACATTATGTCCCCTATGTCAGGTAGAGATGACACTCAAGGTGGAGTTAACAGAAGCAAGATATATATACAAGAGTTTCTATCACCTTAGCACTCAGCAATTCTTGCCGGATCACACGAGTTTAACAGTATAAGATTGGTGGATATAACCTTAGCCATTAGTGTTTTCATCAGCATTCCAAGTGCAGTATGTGGAATTGATGTCTCCTACAGCTAGATATGTAGCAACATTGCCAGGCAGAAACCTCCAATCTTTAGCATGATGTGTTATGTTCCCTTTCGTGCATGTATTGGTGATTCGAATTTGTGTGGGTAACTTTGGGTGAAATATATGAATGGTTTGTTGCTTGCAATGATGATTTTTCCACTTTAAGCTGTAATAAAGGTTACAATGGACGCTGCTGTTGTGTTGAACTGCGGTGGTCATCCCAGTCTTGGTCAGCATATGGTAAGAAGTTGATGTCACTGAGAATGAACTCACTAGAGTTTGAAGGTTTAGTCTCTTGAAAGAGTATGAGGTCATAATATTCAGAGATGCTCTCAACGCAGTATTTTCTCCCCTGATACACTGACACTGCAGTAACCTATCATGATGTGAGAGTGGCAGAGGCTTGTGCACTTTTTATGCGTGCAGCACTTACCAGCTGGATGTTTAAGTCTTGATTTCTCTGTTCCTCTCCTTTTCTGTGGACAATCGAGCTCCCTTCTGAGTAGAAATCTCTATTGCTTCCACGGGCAGTATATCAACCACACTGCATTTAGAACTTTAGTTTTTAACCCTCTCCACCCAACAAAGCTTGCGAGTTGCAGGGGGCTAGTAGCCTATTATAATAGTTCTGCCATTGTTGAGGTGGGTGCATACTGCCAAATAAGTTATAAAGATGCCCTCCTACCGTCTAGAATCCTACCTGGTACAGGACCAGCCCTGCTGTAAACTGGTAATCAGACATCTTCATGTTTTCCACTCTCTAGTAAGAGAATGAAGCAAAGTTTTCTCTACACTTGATGATCTGCCAACTTAGCCAGACTGTGTGCACTATCTGGTTTAGTCTGAAGATCTAAGTTGTGTTGGCTGTTGACCTTACACCCAGAGATTCATCCGCCTAAATGTAGCATACAATTAGACTTCAGATGATTGACACTGGAGCCGATCTTACTAACAGATTGTTCCTGTCTCAGAGTGATGCCTGAACATATACTAAAACTAGACTAAGCTAACATTAACATCCATGATAATCCGTTTCTATGCTTACAATTAAGTCATTCTAATGTAGCAAGTTTAAATACTAGACCTACAACCAAACCGTAGTGACATTTTACTAGACCTGTAAACGAGCACACGAAATCATCGAGAAACAGAACACAAGCTGACTTTGTAATAAACTAAAGAAGATAACATCTATTAAGCATACATACACAGATATTTAAGTGCAATGTTTGAGTTGTCCTTTAGTCACCACACCTATATAAGTACAGACCTTAACTTGATTAGTACATCTTACAGCTGTTGGCGGTGGGGAGGGAATCCTTATAAAGTGGCTAGTCAGGATATATATATTACTGTCAAAATGAGTGTTTTCAAAATACTACATATACAATCCCAAATCTGATTCCTCACATCATTGAATTTATTGATCAGAAAGAATGATGATTTAGTAACTAATAACTATATATTTTAATTAGTAGTACACTTTATGGTTAAAATAACATTGGAAACTACATTAGGCATACGGCTGATTATTGCCGTTATGTGAAAGATAAGGGGTTTGTCGCTTATAGCTAATGAAGGATATTTATTTGATATGAGCTGCAATGAATAATATACATTTCCTGATGTGTCAATGGAATTTTTTTATGGCATATAAAGTTAAATGTTTACGTTTTGAATAAAAGACGTACTTGCTCAAAAAATATTAGAATAAATTTGTGTAGGAGACACAACTATAAAGAATATTTTGGTTAAAACATATGTAGATGTAGACTATAGCTTGAAAGTGTTGATAGCTTTAGTGAGTTCCTGATGGCTATTATTTTTAATGGTGTGTGGTATTGTAGTTTCTAGGTCAGTTAGAATCCCACAGCTTTGGAAAATCATATGTAGATTAACTTTAATCCGGTTTAGTCGCGTTTCCCAGGAAGAAAAGTATTGTTTGAGGCTGCCATATCATTTGTGATGTAGCTTCTAAATGTGTTTGTTAAAACTTTCAAGTAAGTAAAACTTATATGGTATCTATGTCTAGTAAAATAAATGTTTAACTTTCAAGTGGGCCTGGCATAGCCTGTGGTTAGGACAGTCTACTTGCAATTTGCCGATTGAATCCCGTCCTCCAACATGCTTACCCCTTCAGCCGTGGGGGCGTCATAAAGTTACGGTTAATCGCACTTTTCGTTGGTAAAGAGTATCCGAAGAATTGGCAGTGGGTAATGCTTACTAGCTACTTTCTCTTTAGTCTGTCGCTTTTAAATTTCAGACGGCTAACGTAGCTTTGCACGAAATTAAACAAACAAACAAGCTTTCAAGTTATAATTAAAAGGGAGAAAATGATTTTTGTTGTTGTTTTTCATCTCATAAATACAGAGAATTCAACATTTATGTTCGTACACTGCCTGATACATTTGTCTTGTGAGAGAGAAGTTAAAAAAATACATGCAACATAACAATTAGCCAATATCAGAACCTATTAATACAACGAAAAAGATGGCGAAACGCAGAGCTTTATGCGCTCTTTTAATCCCGTTTTTAACTCTTTACTAATTTACATTTTAGATGCGGGGTATCTGTGTTTATTAGCTACATGTTTTGGTTACGGAAGTTTTACTACGTATGATATATTATAAGAAAGACAGTTCAGTATTTTAAGACATTCAAACTCACATATAAAGAGTTTTTATGCGGATTCAATGGTGAAAATGTTGAAAGGAAACATTAGAGCTGTAGAAAACACTATATATTTATTTTTAGTTGTGTATTTGTGTCCACCATTTACAAACGTTAATCATAAAAATATATTTGGACAAATCTCTAGAAAGAATTTGACATCAAAATGAGGGTCGAGCTTGGTTGAAATGTCCTGATTGTGGAGCTGCTGGTTCGGTGTTTGCGCCTCGTTACAGCAAAAAATAAAATTGCTCTTTGCACTTTGGGGCCTTGGGTTCTATAAAGATGATGACCAAATTCTACTATTCCGCTAGAGAAGAGTAACTAAAGAATGAGTGTTAGCGACTAGCTGCTTTCCCTCTGGTCTATCTTTTGAAAGTTAGGGACGGCGAGCGCAGACAGACCTTGAGTATATTTGTGAATATCTCAAACTGACCAACCAAACAAACAAGAACACGTAAGTCTGCGGATCCTGTAAAATGAACCACCATGTCAATTCCTTGAGTTTTAAAGTAATAAAAAAATTAACAATAAAAAAAGCTGTACCGAAGCCACATTTCATACTGGGATTTGTCGCCGAAAGACTTTCTAAGATTTAGTTAAGCCAACCCCCCCCCCCAAAAAAAAAATCAACAAAAGGATTAACTTAGTAAAGCTGGAAATACTATGGTAACCTTGCATGTCGCATTTGTTTAAAATTGTTACACCTCGAAACATGTTGAAGTTAGTCTAACGGTGATTCCAAGAAACCAGAAAATGACACAAAACAAAATATCCGAAGCGGAAACCACATTTAATACTAAGCATCTGAACAAAAAACATTACTCTTCTAATGGTAGTTATCACTTAATAACCGGATCTGCGGGTAAATGTAGTAATTCACAAAAGTCAGAACTAAGATATAGCACCCGGGTTTAAGTTAACCATTATCGAAGCCTAATACATGCCATTCTGTTATGAAAAAAAGTTTTTAAAAAGTCACATTATAATAATGTATCGACGTGCCAGTGTTTAAATTAAAAACAAAATATATCCAGTTCATGGTAAGCCTACAGACCATTGGTTGAAAAGAAAAGAAATAGTAATTTTCATTTGAAACATACATACAAAGGTCAGATTCAGAAAACTGCTTAACATAATAACGACAGTGCATTAATGTTTATTAACGTCTTTGTGATTAAGGTGTTAAAAATTTAAAGGTAAAATAACATTATTAACAATCGTGTAGTTAAATAAGTGTACAAAAGAAACAGTTTCTTTTTGTTTGTTTGTTTGTTGTTAAGTTCAAAGCTACACAATGGACTATTAATGCTGTGCCCACCACGGGTATTGAAACCCGATTTTCAACATTATAAGCCTTCAGACTTACCGATCAGCCAATGGGAGCGCAAAGAAACAGAAAAACACGTTTTATCTTACGAAGTATCTGTTTTTTTTTGTGTGTGTGTGTTTTTTTCAGAATTTTGTGCAAACTCAGGAAAAAAACATCTGCGAATAGATAAATCACTTACGTACTCTAAGTCATCATTCAAATAGAATAAATAGGTTTTTATGCTATATCTAACACACCTTCCTAAAGATCTAGTTATAGGTTAAGCATACTTGAAAACCATTAATGCTTCATTATATTTTTATTTTTGGGTTTAGACTTATTCTTCGTATTTTTCGAGAGCACGATAAACAATTTACTTCTAAAGGTTTATTAATTCCCCCAAATTCTTAGAAACAAAATCGCTTTATAGAAGTCATAGTTGCAGTTATTCATATCATGACCTTTATTCTAGGGCCTTCAGGTGCTACTTTTTCCGACTGTCATCAGTCTTAGAGCATGTGTGTTGACTTCAGTGTAAGAATACATATCCAGAATTTTTCACTTTCTGTGAAGGCATGGAAATGCCAGGTGGTTAAGGCGCTTAACTCACAATGTTCGCGGGTTCGAATCCCAGTCCCACCAAACGTGCTCGCCCTTTCAGCCGTGGGGGCGCTATAATGTGACGGTTAATCCCACTATTCGTTGGTAAAAAATAGCCCAAGATTTGGCGTGTGTAGTGATGCCTTTTACTGTTAAATTAGGGACGGCTAACGCAGATAGCCCTCGTGTAGCTTTGTGCGAGATTCAAGCCAATCAAACAAATCCTTTCGGTGGAAATGTGTCTCACTGAATTGAAAGCTTTGTCCACTTTTCCTCATGGTAGCCTTTATAAAAAGAGTATCTGGAAACAAGAAGTGTTGGACCTCACATAAAAATAAAACTATTTTCATTCCGAAACTAAATGATTGAAATCACAATTCTTTGAAGAAAGCATATTTTGTATCTACCATAGGCAGTGAATGCAAAATAAATAAAAACAGGCAGTAATGCAAAAATAGATATTTCTATAATGACCATTTTTTTTGTTGAATTTTATCTAATGTAACATAAATAAGGAAACCAAGAATAGCATTGAAAAGGTTGGATAAAAATATCAATCAATCACAGAGCTACATCTTTTAAAACTATTTCAATGCTAAGGAATACGATGAACTGGTGAATAAACATTTTTTATTGGAGGAAACTTCTCATGTGACATAATTTTATACCAGGTTCATAATTTTGCTTTTAGAGTGGGAATAATAATAATGTGACAGATTGTGTTATGATATTGAATCACCACGCTACCAGCCCTTGTACCAGGTTCGTAAAGTTGTGCTTAAATCATAAATGATAACAATGTGACACATTGTAGTACGATATCGGATCACCACGCTACCAGTCACTGTACTAAGTTCATAATGTTGTGTTTAAAGTGGAAATGATAACAATGCGACACATTGTAGTATGATATCGAATCACCACGCTACCAACCATTGTACTAAGTTCATAATGTTGTGTTTAAAGCGGAAATCATAACAATGCGACACATTGTAGTATGATATCGGATCACCACGCTACCAGTCATTGTACTAAGTTCATAATGTTGTGTTTAAAGCGGAAATCATAACAATGCGACACATTGTAGTATGATATCGAATCACCACGCTACCAGTCATTGTACTAAGTTCATAATGTTGTGTTTAAAGCGAAAATGATATCAATGCAACATATTGATATATTGTTTTATTATATCGAACTACCACCCTACCATTCTTTTATTAGGTTTATTTTTATTTCTATTGAGATTACTCTTGTTTTAGTTCTTGAGGTGGGCAATGTTTCGGAATCTATATCTCAAGGACCAAAGTAGAAGAAGTCCATAATAAGTTGCTGTCATACAATGTTTACACTGCATAAAATCCCGAAAAACAAAACATGCCAAAATGCTCTTCAGTAAAAATCTTCTAACCGAACTGTATGGGGAATGAGACTGAAATTAACCTATTTGGATGACAACAGCGAGAATTAAGGGCGAAGATAAACTGATAGGTGATAGCAGAAAGGGCTAAAAGTGAAGTTTAACTAATTGGGTACAGCAGAGGGAGTTAAAACGGGAGTTAACCCTGTTGGATAATAGCAGGGCTAAGTATGGAGTCAAACTTGATAACACAGATAGGTCAATGTTTAATTAGACTTGTTGAAGAAAACAGAGAAGGATAATTACGAAATTAAACTTCTTGAAGACAACAGAGGAGAGTAGATAGGGAGTTAAATTTAGTTAGAACAGCAGAAAGAGAGGGCGGGAGTTAATTTTGTTAGATAACAATAACGAGGACTAAGTATGGAGTCAAACTTATTGAAGACAACAGAAAAAAGTTAAAATAGGAATTAATCTTGCTGGATGACATTATGAAAGGGGTAAGAGGGGAGTTAAACCTGTTAGCATTATTGTATAAAGCAAAAAAGAAGTGAATTTGAAGTTAATCTTGCTGAATGAAAACAGATAAAGGCACGAGAAAAGTTAACCTTGTTGGGAACTGTAGAAATGTATAAGTGGGAAGTTAACTCTGATGGCAGCATATTTAGATGAAAGAGAAGCGAATCTTATTAGACGAGAGTATAAAACAATAAGAGTGAATTTCACTTTGTTCGATTAGAGTAAGATAAACAGGGGAACTTGAATTTTTGGATGATAACGTGATGATGTCAAAAAATGCCTACTGAAGCTCTCATGCGCATTGCGTTCCCAAGGCTAAGCGGGATTAAATGCAGTCACCTCAAAGACATTTCTATGAAGATAGGACTTGAGTGGCCAACTTCAATCCCTCCCCACCCCCCTAGTCGCAGATTGAGTAGGTCCATTCAACAACGAACTAACAAATTTGATATCAGCTTAAGATTACTTTTGACTAACAGTTGCCAATAACAACCCACTGCATTTTATTTAATCCCTATTTGTAGACATGTCACTGGGTGGATAAGTAGCCACTTCATTAACGCATAAATTGCTATGTTATTACTTTTCGTTTTTAGTATTATAAGAAATGCATAAACATATCAACCAAATCTTTTGATCTTTATCATCTTTTGGAACAACATTTTTAACAAATACATTATGTTTCAAGTCAATTTTGTAAACAGTTACTTCTCTCGATATCATATAGATTTAGTTGTTAGGCTTAACATAGGTTTGTTTTTAACATAAAGTTAAAACGTATTATTTTCATTACCTGCTGTAACTATATAGTAAGCATCTATAAAAAAAATCACACGATTTGATAAAATCGTTTTTGGCAGGAAATCAAGTGTACACATTACAATTGAGATCATGAAAATTGTTTAACATTGAACTAAATTAACTGCGCAGCTAGCAAACAAACATATTAGTTATCATTTAGATCTAACAAACTCCTACTGTTTAAAGAACATCAAAGAAAGGCGTGTGATTTCAACCAGTCAGTTTACCTTAATGATTGTGAAATGATGACGGTAGTATACGCTGTAAAGAAATTGCAGGCGGAGGTGTTTCCTGGTAAAACAAGTGTTTTGGAAACAGGCCACATTCCAGTTAAAGGTGTATACATTTTTCAAAGTACAAACGCTTGGCTCCACACCCACTATATTCATGATGAATGAAGTACAAGAGTGAACTGGTTGTTTTAACTTTAAAAACCAAAAGTTTAAATTTCTGTTACTCTACTAATGATACTTAAATAGTTAAACTGTTATAAAGTTATTGACTAAGCGCATTAAGCTAGACATTGACCAACATAGCAGTAAGTATAAAGTTCTGTGGCATTAGTCAACTCGTTTAAGCTGTTACGTGATGGGATTAATACAATGAAATAAAATATTGTTATAGTTTATTACTTTTCCAGTAATAGTTTATCTTTTACGTTTAAACAATGTTACGTTAACTAAGTTGCCTTTTACAGTTGCTTCGTATATGTGCCATGATGTCAACTGTTATTGTTCAATAGCAGTTATTAAAATATCGTTTATGAGTAGGTATGTATATACTTCCCTTGGGGCGACACCGATGTGTATTATAACAATGGCTGCTGTTATACGAGTAAGCTCATTATGTGTTGTTACACTCAAAGTTTGAGTGTGGCATCCATACAACATAATAAAGGTTACATAAAAATACTACCTCCACGGATGCACGAACTCTTCTAATGATATCTTATGGTCGTGAGACGAAACATTCAAATAGGTTATTCATGGTATGAACTTCGCAGACTTATCACGTGGCTAACGAACTTATCAGAATCATCTCTCGTAAACACGTTTGTAAGAGTTTCACCAAATTCTTTATCAACACAAGTAAAATACCACTTTTATGATTAATTCTAAAGTCGTCATAACATTGTATTATGTTACTCGATCTCGCTAGGTGTCGTAACGTGTGCAACATATAACGTGTAACAAGATTTCGGAGAAAATATCTATCAAATGTTGTATGTTGATGTTTGTCCAGAAATCTCGTGTTTTTTGTTGTTATTGTTGTTTTGTGTATGCAACTCGAGGACAGACATTACTGAATACCCGGCATATATTTTAATACAATATGAATATATTTATGCTTTAGAAATAAGTTTAAACCATGCCTATTTAGTATCACATTGGTGAAAGCTAAAATATTATATCCCACTAAGTTAATAATGAATTTAATCATACTTAACAATATGTAACATTATAACAAGTATTTTACTCTTATCTTGTTTGGTACTGTTTCGATAAAAATAAGATTTTTTACATTTCAAATTAAACCTAGACAGTTCAGAAAGTAGGTTTGAAAATGTGGTCTCGAAAATCCTCAGGATATGGATAAAACACAATGTGAAAAGAATATTCAAAGTCAGAGCTGTTGATCTCTCAAAATATCTGTAAAGAAACAAGGTGAATAGCTTACTTTTTAAACATCCGAGGCTACCTGAGCAGACCAGGATTGGATTTACTGGTTAGTTTAATAATATGTGAGAAACTATTTAGAACGCAGTGTCATTAAAACCAACGTCGTTCCTTATAAAACTATACAGAATGGATTGTTTGTTGTTGTTAAGCACAAAGCTACAAAATAGGCTATCTGTGCTGTTTCCACCGGTGGTATCAAAACCTAGTTTTTAGCGTTATAAGCCTTCGAACTGGGTATTTGATTTAGTTTTATTTAAACAACTAGATATCAATTACAACGCTCACCTTCATTCAAATAAAAAGTTTCTTGTTTTTGAGTAAATTGATATTTCCTAATGTCTTTGGCCTGTAAGAAGGTTAGATACATTTGTTGTGGTACTATATCAATAGTTATGACTTAATCACTCTGTCAAAGATCTGAATTGCATCATATTTTCAGGATTAAAAAAAACAATAACTAAAGTCACGACTTGTTCGCACTAAGGAAAACCAGACTGTTTTGTAATCTTGTCGCTTTGCCAAATATATTTCTCTGTTTCTGGAAGATATAGAATTTGACCGAGGAACGTGTTAGTGGTTTATAGTCCATTTTTTGTATGCATAAAATGTATGACATAGGTGTAGAGTAAGTTGGGAATGGGCGTAGAAGAAATCGTGAGTAAATTTTGGAAAGTAAACGTTAAGTAGATGAAAACACGCAATCGCCCCTTTTATTTATAAACCTTGAGAAAACCTTCACTGACGCGTGCTATAGAAATTTGAAAATGGCGATAGTATATAAGAATGCATAAACTAGGCACTGAATAACAAAAATGTTAAGAAATAAAGAATTATGGAAGAGAAACACGCGATATCTTAAGGTTAAAAGCGCATTTCCTGCTCCAAAAATGGATATTAGCTGAACAAATGTAACTTGTTGGGAGAGGAATAGATGACCCAAAATCATCGATTTTTCTTTTCAAAAATATTATTGCTTCATTCTGTTTCCTGTTTATTTTTCTCCATTCACACACAAATACATAGATCCACTAACATATTTCCGTGTAAGTGCATGTAAACAATTATTTATCATCACACTTCCATGTCTTGGTAGCAGTTTACAGAGGTGTATTTTTATGTTCGCTGACGATATAAGTCTGTATGTTATTTATATGTTCATGTGTACATGTTTGTGTATGTATGGGAGAAATACTGCATATAAATCTATGAAAATAAAAAAGGCATTATAATAATACTGTAAAGATTGGTTATTTTACAACTAAGCAGGGTAAAAGTATAAACTATATGTCAGTTTTTTACTATTTAAGATTTTTGAATGAATATATATATAATTATTGATTTCCTTTTAAAAGTCATTATAAAAATTTCACTCTGATTTTCACTACAGATTCATTAATTAAAGGTTTGACCTCCATAACTTGAGATTGGTATATATATATATATATATATATATATATATATAAACAAATAATACAGTACGACAGAAAGAATAATAATAAGAAAATAAAGTAGTTACGTAACGTAACCGTAGGTAGGTTAGTCGTCGACGAAGAG
>NW_013665620.1:1085541-1090329 GCF_000517525.1 Limulus polyphemus
TATATATATATATATATATATATATATATACAGAAAACTTAATACAGTAGCCAGAAAAGACTAATATGAAAACAAAAAGTGTTTCAAGTACCAGGTGGTTATGTCGCAAGAGGACAAGTCATGAAAATGTTTATCTTGGGTAGAAATATCATATTCTCAGACTAAGTTCAGGTGCATATATACTTATATATATGTACAGTTTTGTATTCTCGAGGATCTTTTAAAATATTAAACACTGCTAACCAAACTATTACTTGGATCATCAGAATACGTTACAATTAGAAAAAAATCGAAGCTCTTTATTTTTATTTTTCTGAAGCCAGGATTTGAGTTTATTGTAAATTACTCACTTTTTTTCCTTTCATGATTCATCAGAAAAGATATGAAGTCCACAGTATAATATTATGTTTCATTGAATATGCTTCGTTTATATATTTTAATCCGAATCATTAGTAATACAGAAAAAATACGCTTTTCAACAATGAATGGAGGATCTCCTTGTTTTAGACATAAGCTAAAGTTGTGGTGGCGAATGAATATAATAAATAATATATGAATCCGTAACTTAAGTAATTAACTGTCTGTGAGCTGTTTAGGCAGTAATGTCTCATATATCGAATAGGTAGTCACGTGGCTCTATTTGAAACCAAAATCAGATCAGGTAAAAGAAACTTCTTTTCATTATCATTTTTGTTAACCTAAAATACCCGTTGAAACATTGAATTTGGGTTTTGTTAATAACTAGGATCCACTAACTAAATCACTGCTTAACTGACATGCATGTACAATAGACAAAAAAGTCGATTTTATTTTACATTGCACATTGTGATGACCGAAATAATTGTTTGATTAGCAGTAGTTAATCTTTAAAAAAGACGATTAAACACATTTAGTCTTATGTTTTAATGTTAACCACTACACATATACTTACCACATGCAGAAATAAGCCTAATACGATCACTACATCTGATTAATATTGCAAAATTTTGGAATCTCTTGTCAGAATAATATTACAGTCAACGTGTTGTAACCAGAAAAGTACCTTCACCTTAGTATACAACATTGTGAAAACACCACCTACGTGTTATTTAGTACTAATGACACAATTTAAAATAAAATTATCTATAGATGCTCTTTTATAATGTTTCATTTATGAATAATGATTAACAATGAAGCGAAAGAGAGGCAAATATTTAGTATATTGAAAATATTTTATAAATACTATAGACTGAACAAAAAGATGTTGAAATAAGAGAAATTAAAAAGAAAATTACCTCATAACTTCAGAAACACTGGGCTTAATACCCCTGAATAAACCGTGATGTTTAAAACTGGGTATTACAGCAAATGTACACCGTGATGTTGTAAGGTCCTTTTATTTCACGTATTGAATAAAGGAACTAAAACATATTTTAAAAATATCATTTCATATTTACTTACTTTAATTTTAATCTGATTAGTTGATATTAATAAAGTAATTAAACAATTAATCTAGAAAAGTAAACTAAATATACATTTTAATTTTAGCCTCCAAACACTAAACGTGACTGCTGAATTTTCATAATTAATAAATTTTCAATGTTAATATGGAATAAGGTATGATATTTAGAACAGATTAAAATATTTGCTTTTCACTTCCAAAATGGCTTTAAACAACGAAAACTTACTGACTTATTAAGATAAAGGAACTTTAGATCTCATATCAAGTGAAAAGAATGAAAATAACAAATATTTTATCAAGAAATGTTCAACTGGATTATTGCAAGTGTGTTTTCATGTTTTACAAATTATGTTAGGTAGAACATTTAGGAATTGGATGAGTTTGTATGAGCCAAAGACTGGCATTTTTATCAATTTAACATTGGAGGAAAGACTCAATAGATTTAGGAGAACGTAACATTTCTAACGAATTTGTTATTATATATTTATTTTAATATCAACGTTGTTTAGATTAAGTTTATGAGCATAGCTCGTAGTGTTAAATATGTATTGCAAAACTACCACCTATTCTCCAAAGTTGTAGAAGATTCTCAAGAGTAAAAATCAACAATATGTGTGTACGTAAA
The DNA here is from genome assembly GCF_000517525.1 of Limulus polyphemus. Classification (NCBI taxonomy): domain Eukaryota; kingdom Metazoa; phylum Arthropoda; class Merostomata; order Xiphosura; family Limulidae; genus Limulus; species Limulus polyphemus. Next base: position 1,087,608 of record NW_013665620.1, read on the forward strand.
CGCTAGTGTTAGCGCCAGTATTGTTACGTAAAACTGAAATTTCTAGAAAACCTCCACACGCCTATAAATATAACCAACGCGACGTGCCAAAAAATAGAGAGTATCTATTATTAGTTCACTATAGCCAGCGTGCCTTCGGAAGCTATAACTGTGATTGTTATAATGCTTACCAATCGGAAAACTTCAGATATTTAACCAGGAACCTTTACAAACTTTGAACCTTACAAATCGTTTAACTTCATTGGATTCTCATCGGACATTAGTATTTTTACGAAAACATTACCTAACGTCACCGGTAAGAAAATATCGGTGTGTGTGGCTGGTAAATAACGAAGGACAAAGCTAGCTAGCTTCCCGTTAAGTGAATTATACCTACGTCAGCCAGTAATCAACTCGATCATCGTGAACCCTCGATAAGATATCGAAGAAGTTCCAGACTAGAAAGAAGACTTTATATTGCTTGTAAGTTTGTGAAACTTTTGTTTATAAATAATTGTTTGTAATAACTGTTATTGTAAATTGTATTTTTGTGTGTATATTAAAACGTATTTGTGTTAAAAAAAACTGTGTGTATAAATCTTGTTTGAAAATATCATAAACTGACTATATATCGACTTTAATTTAACTACTAAATCCAAAGTACAATTTAACAACTAAATTTAAATTTAACAGTTAACTCGGTTTCAGATCATTCGAAATTCTAATACGTAACACATTTCTTTTAGAAAACACATTTAAATTTCTATCATAGTGCCTTCAAAAGACCGGGTGGCGAGTCTATGCATGTGCATGTGACAGGTGTCGTTGATTCTTTAGTTTAAAATTACGAAACACTTGAGTAATTCTCATCTGTTAAATGTTAAGGTAATTATTTTGAAGCAAGGTTATAACGTTATATCAGGTAAATTCCTAACTATTAAAAATCAATTATTCATCTTTTCTTATTAAGCCTCAAAACACAGTAATTTGGTACAGTAATATGCGAAGTATCGAAAACAAACCGAAAAAAGCATGCAGGGAAGTAAACAATTAGTTTAATTTAACATGAAAAATATTTTTAATGTTCTCCTAGTGAGACAAATATAATAATGTGTCCCCTTTTATGATAAACCGAAGAAAATGCTCCTACAAAATTGACAAAAAGTAAATACATATGGATGTTGAAAGTTTATGAATGTATAAGCATCAGTAATTTTTATCATGTTGAGCCTATAATTTCCGTTGTCCTTGAATACAACGCAGGAAAAAAACAAATAGCTCGCCACCAGCCACAAGCGGCACTTTGAAATAACCTTGAAATAGTTGATTACTTAAGACAGGTATACTAATTTGGTAGAATAAATCATTCATTGTTGTTCATAAAAGCCTTGTACAACCTTTTTTTCTAACAACTGGGTTCAAGAAAAAAATGCAATTTGTCTTCTGTTTTTCTGTTGTTGTTTTTTTCAAGTTAACAAAACCGTGTCATAAATAAACAGAAGTTTAGAAAAAAAAACAGCTAATTTTGAAAGTTTCACTCGAATCGAAAGTCGCAGCCAAAATAAAATAAAATATGAATTCATGTTTATTTTGACTTGTACGTATTATAGATAAAGTCTCGGTATTTGAATGTCATAAAAAATACCTACTTTATATTTGGCATGCAGTGGTTTTCAATTTTATCTGAATAGAAAGTCAGAGCCAAAATTTATAAGAATCATTACCTAAAAAAACACAAGTTTATTTAATTCTGACTTTTATATCTTATAGAGGCAAAGTCTTGGTTTTGGATTAGTGTCTTTACCTACTCTCACATTCAGTTGTCCTTGAATGCAACGCATGAAAACAACAATAAAAACAAACAAACAAAAACAATTACCACTAGCTACAAGCGTCCCCTTAAGATCAACGCACTCCCATATTAGTAGTATCGTATTTGTCTTTACTCCCAAGTTTTGGTATTGTCTGAGTGTCTTTATGTATTTTAATATTATTGCGATTATTTGAGTGTATTTATAAATGAACTGCTAGATTTTGATATCATCTAAGCGTATTCACATATTCCAAACGTTTTGGTGCTATTTGAGTATCATTAGTGACTTTAAAATATTTCATATCTTTCGAGTGTCTTTTTTACACATTCTTAAATTTTTGTTATCATACACAGCGTGGTCACAAGTAAATAGACACCACCGTTTCAAAAAAAATGAAATTTTTCAGTCATATTCACATGAATTGATATATTTATAATTTAATCAATATCTAGTAGATCTTCCTTTCGCTTCGTTGAGTTCGTTGATCCTTTGGGGCATCGTGAGAATCATCTCATCAATTTTAGATTGTGGAATTTTCCCACACTCTTGCTTCAAAACTAGGAGTAGATCGCTCTTCGAAGTTGGTTTTTTGTGGTTGTTTCTTGACTTGCCGGTCGAGTATGGCTCAGAGGTTTTCGATGGGGTTCATGTCAAGAGTTTGGCTCGGCCAGGGCAACTTCTGGATACCATTTTCTTCCTGCCACTTTTGGGTGTTTCTAGCAGTGTAACACAGTGCTCCATCTTCCTGGAACAACGCTGTGTTCTTGTCCACGAAACCCGAGGAATAAAGTGGCAAGAGTCCTTCCTACAATATTTCGACGTATTTCGCAAAATTTATATTGCCAACGCACTCCACCAAGCTCGATCTCTCACCAACCCAAACAGCTCACCAAACCATCACGCTGAAACCACCATGCTTCACAGTTGGC
>NW_013665620.1:1091129-1092867 GCF_000517525.1 Limulus polyphemus
CGGGCTCATCCCAGCGACTTTGGCCACTTCTGCAGTCGTTAATCTGGAATCCATTTCGATGCTCCTCTTGACAGCCCTTTTTGTCCTCTCCAATGGACCAGGACGACCCGAACGCTGTTCAGTTGTTTCCTTGCCGTGTTTCCTGAACTGCACGATGATTCTGTTGACCGTCGAAAGCGGGATTCCCAAATTCTGCGAAATTTGCCGCTGACTTATTCCACCATCTGCTTGACTAACTATCCTTCCTCTAACAAAATCTGACAATTCGAGAGAACCTTGAGTTCTAGGCATGTTGTAGCACAAGATAATTAGTGTGCAGACCATTTTCATTTATATAATGCTCTGTGAACACAAATTAGTTAGCGTAAATGAGTTAAATGACGAAAAATTAGGTGTCTATTTACTTCTGACCACTCAGTGTATAAGACTCTTGATATCGTCATCATGGAATTATATTTTTTATATATATGTTTTGAGTGTCTTTAGATATTCCCAGATTTTTATTGTTGTCAGGGTAAGTTACAGAAACCCTGACAAGTAGAAGACTGACTATTTGCGTTACTGGTTGGAAATATCTTTCTTTTGTCCAAATGAGTTAACATATATTCTACACAGGTCTTAAACAGTCAGAAAACCAGATGCTGCGACGTTTACATGGAAGTCTAGTAGTAGACTGGCAAACAACGATTTATAAGCATAAGGAAGAATTCTGTTGGTGGTGGAATGTACTATATGTTTCCACAGAACATTGATCTGTCTTCTTCACTACATGGAAGTTTATTCTATATCTGTAGGCACTGAACACTTTAGAAGAGAACAGTGTTATTGTTATCAAAGAATAGAATCAGTTGTTTATTATAGATTTTTTTAGCCACTCAGAAGGAATTAAAGTTTTCTTTTTATTGCCTGTTTAAAACTTGACTGCGAACAACTAAACGAATTGAAAGATGGTAAGTATTACAGGGTTATCACGTTATTTGTTTTGTTTGTTGGTTTGTTGAATTTCGTGCAAAGCTACTCAGAGCTATCTGCTTTAGCTGTACCTAATTTAGAAGTGATAGATTAGAGGAATGGTAGTTAGTCAACAGCACCTACCGCCAACTCTTCGGCTACATTTTTATCAAGGAATATAGTGGGATTGATCATCAGATTAAAACACTCTCCATGACTGAAAGGGCGAGCATGTTCTGTAAAGGGATTCGATCCTACTATCCACGGATTGCGAGTCGAGCACCCTAACCACCAGGCATGTCAGGTCACACACGTACGTATTTCAAATCCATGGTAAAAGCTCTTATGGAAGGTTAGCCTGAAAGTTATAAGAAGTTAAAATTACTGATGCCCTTGCATACATTGATAAAACTAAAGTAGCTGCAGATATTTCACAAAAGTGCCTCATTTCTATTCTGAAATTTATTTAGTTATTTGCAAAACGAAGCTACAGTATTCATTGTTTACATATAAATAATGCTACTTATATAAATTGTTAGAAATGGCTTATATTTGTGACTTGTTTATAAGTGCATTTTGAAATATGAAGAAGTATTAGTTAATGTGAGGAAGAACTGTTTACTGTTGTTCACTTTCGTTAGTTCCCAAAAACCTTGTATAAAATTTGATGTTAACATTACAAGTTGTTACAAGTCTATCAGTCACTTTGTTCATCGATAAGTAGAAGACTATCTGCGTTACAGGGCTGGAAGTATCTAGGTTTTCACGAAATGGGTCTCCATACATC
>NW_013665620.1:1093249-1098143 GCF_000517525.1 Limulus polyphemus
TATAACCCCCCCCACGGCTGAAAGGGCGAGCATGTTTGGTAGGACGGGGATTCGAACCCGCGACCCGCAGATTACGAGTCGACTATACATCTTACAGAGTTTTTTAACGATCACATAGCCAGATACTGTGACGTTGACCTTAAAGCTACAAAACTGTATTATTCCCAAGAGTAGTGTTGGGCAGTTTTTTATCAAGTTTCAAGATTATCATTTTTCGTTGCCTAGGAGTAACAGAAAAATTTAAAATTTCAACTGTAGAAGTTCTAGGACTCGCTGTCTTAATATAGAATGCGCAAGATAAGTGTTCCACATGTGACCATTATTTTGTAAGACTATTTCATTAGTCTTAACTGAAAACACTTTGCTCAATATGTACAATCTGAGGTCTTTAAGAAACCACTCATGTCAAAGGCAGCCTTATCTTTCCGCCTGCAGTTACCTTCAGGAAACGTTGTAGGCGCATGCAAACATAAGATAAACGCGAAGACTTGTTAAACCTGACATAGAAGTAGTATACCTACAACAACAAAAAAAGAACTGTATACAATACACAACCTTGTAGTTTAGCGTTGGCTTTCACCACGATCGTAAGCTAGAATCTCTATATCTAATTAACATTTTTTTTTTTGCACGAGTTTTCGAGAGGAAACTTATAACGTGAAAATGTAAACATTTTTCCTTGTATGTTATGTTCTGCAAGAACCTTTCTGGTGGCAAGTAAAAATGATTTCTTAATTGTAAGCAAGAGTTTAAAAATTTCAACTTCTTTATGTAATTATATCTTATATTAAAACCAATCTTGTGTGAGAATTACGATAATCATAATGATAATAATAATACATATTCAATATTGTATATTTGACTTGACACGCTCTGTAATAGTGTGCTTCACAGCTAAAAATAAATAAAAGGTGCAAGAAACTAAGCCTACCTATATGCTTTTAATAATACATATTTGATAAGTTCTTATAGAAAAAGTCATAACGTAAAAAAGAAACGAGTAATAAAATAAGCACAAAAACGCAAAAAAGTAAATAAATGACGAAATGCTTTAGAGAACAATGTTGGAACAATAGATTAAAAGAGATATTGATTGTGTCTGAATACTGATTTCACTGTAATTGAGTACAAACAACATATTATTTCAACTCGAGTTTAAGAAATGTGGTTAATATGTCGTTTTAGCTTAAAAGATGTCCCCTGCTGGGGATTAGTATGAATGATAGTGTATATGATTTGTGTAATGTGTTTTAGGAACTTCTTCGATTTAGATTAGTGAACTTACGAAGCGTATTTGTTATGTGAACTGTATTGGACTCCTGCTTTAGATTAGTGTGTTCAGGCAGTGCATTTGGTTTGTGGACTGTGTTTTAGGGACTTCTTCTTTGGATTAGTAAGTTCAGACAACGTATTTAATGTATGGATAATGTTACACTCATACTTTGGATTAGTCAGTTCAGACAGCGTATTTAATATATAAACTGTGTTGGACTCCTGCTTTGGATTAGTGTGTTCAGACAACGTATTTAATGTATGGATAATGTTACACTCATACTTTGGATTAGTCAGTTCAGACAGCGTATTTAATATATAAACTGTGTTGGACTCCTGCTTTGGATTAGTAAGTTCAAGTAGCGTATATAGGCTTTGTGGATTGTGTTCAAGATGATTACCTGCTTGAAATTAGTGAATTTATGTAGCAGGAGTTTTCTTTGGATTAGTGATGTCAGGCAGTGGGTATGATTTCTGTTCCTGCTTTGGACTAATGAGTTTAGGCAGTATAGTTGATTTGTGAACTGTGAAGTAGGAACCTTCTGTTTCGGAAAGACTCGGCATGACGCCCGAGACGCCGTTTCAATGCCAAATCAAAACAATATTCCAGAAAATAGCAACTGTTAAGTAAGATAATTAAATTTCTAGATAAAATTGTTTCAATTGTTACATAACCAGAGTAATTAAATGTTTAGGTAAAGCTGGTTGCTTTTTACTTGGCTTTCCACACTCCTAGCTTTTACAAATACTCGGTCCATGAACGAGCAAATACATTGTTAAAATCTGCTGATACTGAAGAGAAGCTTTCTGAATGGATAATTGCAAGTGTGTTATTGACAACATAGATCCAAGTCCGTTAATACCCGGATTAAGTTATCACGTTTTCAGATACCTTTATTATCATTTCGTGGCCTTGCTTACCCTCTTCATTTTCTAACCTTGGTATTAAAATACTCGATAGAACGTTGAGAGCTCTCGAAAAAATTGAACTTAGTATTTATGAGATAAATCTGTTTGTGTTTACAAGTTTACTGGTAAAATAATCTTATATTTTAGCGACTAGCATGAGAAATACCATAGTTGAAACGAACTCTTGTAGCGATGGTAAAATAGGTGTGTTGTGAAGGTTTTAAGTGTATTACGCGATTCCAAACAGGCCCGGCAATAGCTATTTTGCCACTAAATAAGTTTTAAAAACCACTGCTTTCCCTCACCCAATTTGACTTTCTTTTGGGCAAGAAAACGATAGGGCTATATTTGAAATGAAATTTCACATAAAATAATATAAATGAAATCAAAAAATTTTTCTTTTATTAAGGCATGAGAAAACGATACAGTGATGATAGTTAACAGGAGGACTACTGTGCCAGTTCGAGATTTTACAGTTATAGAAAATTCACTTTTCCTGTTTTCACTGAGGTGAAAATCGCACCTTGTTTACTTCAATTCCAATTTTTTTTATTATTTGATGCACCATTAAAATTGATGCCAAATCAATCATATCTCAGATGAGTTTTACACAATTTAAGTTGATAAAAAAATTTTGCCTCAATAGCAACGGTGATGAGCAAATTCAGTAGAATTATCTGTGCGACAAAGATATTGGGCAGACTATGGTAATCTGTTATTGTATGTTTATTCGGAGAAATCGTATTTCCACTCCATGAGAGGCCCTACAGTTCGTCATATAATTCCGTTGCACTGGCATCACTTTAATCGCCATCTGATGAACCGATTTGAAGATCCAAGCAGTGTGTCAGCAAATCATTTCTCAGTGATTTTCACTTCTTCTGCAATCTTTCTTACGTCCACAAATGCCTTTACAAAATGTTCATTGGGCCGATGATGATGGAGGATATATTTTGTGTTTTGTAGTTTTGGAATACCTCAAAGCATGCCAAAGTCACTAGCTTACAGTTTCTTGCTGGTGAAGTTGATATCTAATATCAAGTTGTGTCGTACTATAACTCTAGCCATAAATTTGAAACTTAGCATCCTGGCAGATATTGTATTCTCTGCAGAACGTGACTCTGTTTCATTGCTCCTGTGAGGTATTTTCTCCTGCAATTTAGACCTAGGATTATAGACTTCTTCTCAGCTGGTATCAGAAGGCACGAATAGCATCAATAATTCTACCTTCCCATCACGTGTCACTCAATGACGAGTTAAAGCACGAAAGTGCATTCAGTTGGCTGCATCGTTCGACACTGGACGCAGTGAATGTACATTTCGTGGGGCAAAACAGTTCTTTAATTTTAGTTTTTCTTGTTTTTGCGTTTCTTCCATTGTCATACCTCAGAACAATTTCAGTCTGATAGGCACTAATTATCTTTCAGTGGGAAAAATCATGAAAATGATCTATGATATTGCCTTTGCCGCAATTTTCAGTCATAGAAGACTTAGGAGCTATGATATATCGAATGACCACTGTTATCTGTTGCATATTTTAAAAACAACAGTTGTTTCATAATTTTAATCATAATATAATGATTTCTTAATTCTTTTTATGGTAAAATAATGATCTGACCCAATGAAGGTCTCATTACTGTAACAATATAGAAATAGTCTAACTCCATGGAGGCTTTATCCTTGGAACGATAATTAGAATTTCAAAACATGATTATCCTATTGTTGTAATTAGAAAGAAGAGCTTTGTTCAGAGTTGCAAAATGTATCTTTTTTGTTTGTTCTGAGTAGATTTTGAAACCAATTAGACCCCCGAGATCAGCTAGGAAGGAACAAGGTTCGAATTTCATTGGGTCTCAGCTTTCAATGTTTTATTAAAAATTTGCAAAGTAAACTATAGCCTGAATATCGGATTTTATTTAAACCTTATATTAGGTTTCTTAAAGATCATATTCCACATTAAAGAAAACCGATGCCATTTGTTTAATATCACCCCATCTGAACCCTACTACTAATATTTTGAAAAAACAAAAACAAAAAACAAGAGGGAATCTTCAATAGCTGCGGTACATGAGTTTCTTTTAGGCAGGATTAAAGTAAATTAATCTATGAGTCCTTTCCCCCTTTTTATTGGCTATATTTTTATGCACCAGCAATATCAGGCGTGGTGCGCACGTATACCCGATTCAATTTTATTGCTCTTCAGAATCTCTACCAGCCTACCCTCAAATTGAATTCTTTTAGACAGGATTAGGTTAAATTAATATTTGATACTTTGGACATGGTCAAATATATCAATCGAAAGAGTTTGATCTCCTGAGTCCAAAACTGTAATTAGATCTCAAATCGGTCAAGAGATGACGGAGATGTGAGCTAAAAATTCCTAGATTTGTTACCAACTGTCAAAATTTGCAGTTTTTATGGATATGGTTACGTCTCCGTTCGTTAGTTAATTTTCCGTAAATTCGTTCCGACGAAACTTTAGCGACACAAGTCCTTTCTTAAATAAAACTGGTTTATTCTTTCTGAATATAACTTTGCGATACACTTAATTTCAACAGTCGCGCTAAAACAAACGCTATAACTCACGACTCAGGAGCTCGACTTCATCAATACTCCGTTCAATTACACACTCTCTGACTGCAGTTCCATTACTCATTACCTCCGTCGTTTCGTGGCCGGTCTTATATATACAAGACTACACTATATCTAGAAG
>NW_013665620.1:1098971-1102930 GCF_000517525.1 Limulus polyphemus
CTCAACGAACGTCTCACGTGCTCGACTTCAACAATACTCTGTTCAATTACACACTCTCTGACTGTAATTCAATTACTCATTCCCCCTCCCGTCGCTTCGTGGCCGGTCTTATATATACGATACTACACTATATCTAGAAGAATCACGAGATTTAAGGAAAAGACGTGAATGTTCGAGAATGACGTGGCGTGATACTAGTCACGTGACCTCGATGTCGTAACAATATGTTAATTTTGGTGTTCAGAAAAGTAAAATCAAAACTAAAATAACTTCAAACAATTTCTATTTGCTTCCAAACTGAAGATTTTTAACGAATACTTTGCAATGAATAAGTAACTATGTTTTTACAAAACTTAATCAAAATATCTGTAAATTTTAGTAAGGTCGGAGTATCTTAATTTTCTAAGTTTTAATTTATTATAAAACTAAACAAAGGATGACTGTGTTCTTGCTGACCATGCAGTTGTTTTTTTTTTCCCCGAAGACAGTGTTACAATTATTGAATTTCGTGCTAAGCTTATCGAGCGTTAACTGCGGTAATCAACTTTAATTTAAAAGTAATAGACTAGAGCAGCGTTTCCCAAACTATGTTCCGTGGAACACTGGTGTTCCGTCCGAGATTGATAGGTGCTCCGTGAGAAAATCATGATTTTAAATTTTAATAAAATATTTAACACTTTTTGTACGATCATAACTTATCATGAAATATTTTCCTATGTATTAGAATTAGATAATATCGATTACACATTGAAGAATAATTATATAAGATGCCATATCTATTCTACATAATATCTTAGTCGAGAGATTTGTACCTAAAATATATTATAAGCATAAAAATGTAAAAATTCATTAATATGTAATTTGATTAAATAAATAAATGAATAATATACAAGTCTAATAATAAACAAGATTACGACACTTATGATTTACAACATTGTTTATCCATGTCCCCTTGTGTCGTAATCTTGTTTATTATCAAACTTCGTTTTCCTTCGAACACATCGATTGCTAATATACAAGTCTAGAGGGCGCTGCGCGCGCAACATACCCTCTATACCGATATTGGACAAGAGGGAAGGCAATTAGTCAACATCACCCATTGCTAACATTTGGGCTACTCTAATCGAAGAGTGACCATTAGCTTATAACGCCTCCACAGCTGAAAAGGTGAGCAAGTTCGGTGATGAGATTCGAACCAATGACCCGAAGAATGATAGTCAAGTCGAGCGCGCTCACTGCCAAGCCATGACAGGTCCTAGTGTGATTAAAGTGATGATTTTTGAATGGTTTCTTCTGACTACCTTTACAAATATACATGACCTTTCTCAACACTAAGGAGTAAAACCTTTTTCTGAATGAATATGATTTGTAATGTTTTAAAAATCACACTCATTATTTCTTCCTGAAATCTGAAGAGAAAATGAAAAATCACTGGCGCTTTTCAAATGCCACAATTCTTTACGAAAATATTTGGTTAATTTAATGCTCTTAAAGGAAATGATTTGTAACATTTGTTTATCTTAGTTCTAAATGCAGTAATGTGAATAGTTTTTAATGCTATCAACTTAGTTCATACTTCATTTTTTAAGTGTATCATAATTATCCTTGACGTATGTGATATTTAGGTATGCAAAATACGCTAAAGATAACTGTATATACTTATGCTTATTCAATCCATTCAATTACGCGCAACAAAAATGCCATCCAGTGGCTTAGGTATAAGGACTAGAGCTTATAACGCGAAAAGTCAGGTTTCGATACCCGTAGTTAGCAGAGCACAGATAGCTCTTTGTGTGATTCTGCGCTTTCAACCGTTGGGGTTCTATAATGTGAAAGTCAATCCCGTTATTCATTGTTAAACTTGTAGCCCTTTTAGTTGTCGGTGGGTGGTGTTGACTAATTGCCTTCCCTCTAGTCTATCACTGCTAAATTAGGGACGACTAGCATAGATAACCCTCGTGTAGCTTTGAGCGAAATTCAAACCAAACCACTATTTTATTGTATTAAAACACAACAGACTCATTTTTTATTTCAAATAAATTACAGGTGTATTATATAAACTTACATAATATTTTAAAATCTTAGTTTTAAATATTTCAAGTGTTTAAACTTCTTTATGTTAGTTTCTAACCCATACTTTTACAACAACATTGGTTACAAACATATTTTTTAATGTAGTCAGTGCCAGTGGTCAATATATTGAATGTGTTTGACGTGTTTGAATAATAATGTATCTTGTTTATATATTTTTTTTAAATCTGTAATTTGCTTTGTACATAAATATACAAGTTATTAATTTAATGACATTACATGAATTAAGGCATTTAAATTTGTAAAACAATGGCATTGTCTGTTCCTTATACTCATTTTGACCAATAGTTCTAATAGTTTTATTTAAAAGTATATTTAACCTCTTTGACCTGTTTTTGTAGGTATTTCCCCGTACCTCACTGTAATAATAAGAGTCCTATAATAGTGTGGATATACTACATATTCTAGTTTAAATAATTTTCTAACCATATACAAAATTTCAGTACTTTAACTATTTTGTTTGAATACTTTTTATATGCTCATACCAATTTAAATTAAAATCAGCATTTACTCCCAAAACTGTGTTTGTGTACTCTGTAAGTTTCTTTAACATCTATCTTAGTAATAAAATCTTAAAATATAGTTTTATACCCAAATAAAATATAATTGTTAAGACATATTGAAAGTTAATTTATTCACATTAAAGCATATATTAAGCATAAAAAGCTCCGAATTAGTCACCATATTAAGTTCTCTTAAAGTATGATGTGTATAAATATTAGTTGTATCATTGACATGAATAAATAAATAAAGGTTAACTATTTAGACACATTACAAATACCATTCATAGGATAAATAGTGTTGGGCTAAGAAAGGAAAGGATCCTTGAGAAACTCCACTTAGTATTAAGTTTGTCAGAATGAATATTGTTGTACTCGACAGTTATTATTGGTCCAGTGTTGTGTTCTTCCACTGATATCATATCTATTTAGTGGTATCAAAAGGTTTCTTCAATCAATAAATACCACTTATAAAAATAATTGTTTTGCATCATTGACATTTTTATCAGTTCTACTAACTCTGTCATTGTTAGAGCAGTATAATGGCTCGTTCTACAACCATATTGACTTTTAAAAGTGCATATTGTGATTTAATATATGAAATTAATCTAATATTAAATACTGTTTTAATTACCCTAGAGATCTGTGGCAATAGAGTAACAGATATATAATTACTAACTATCATATTATCATCATCCTTATACAAAGGGAGTACTTTAACTGTTTTCAAAGGTAGCTTTTAATCATCAGGTAATATAATCATTGTAATGACAAATTATATATATATATATAAATGGTTTGACAATATCTTTAATAATTCTTTTTAACAATGTGCATATTGATACAAAATTTATCTGTTGACAGTTTACCTTTAAATTAGTTTACTACTTGCGACATCTCCTTCTATAATTGGTGCTAGATACATTGAGTCTACTATATTTCTTCTAATAAAACATAAATAATGTGCTTCATCACATTCTGACATTTTTCAGGAAGACGTGAACCCACGTTAACAAAAAATTATTTATAATACTTACATCTCTAGTTATTTGTTTATCATCTTTGAACAAACAACATTTAATACTTTCCATGTGTTTTAATATCATTCTTATATTCAATTAACCTGTCATAATAATAATGTTTTTAGCCTTCTTTTAGTTAATATATTTTTATACATACTTTTAAGTAGCTTATCTCTATGCTTTAAGTAACAATTATGGCAAGCTTGTTTTTCTACAATCACGAATTGTTTGTTTGTTTGTTTTGAATTTCGCGCAAAGCTACACGAGGACTATCGTGTTGCGCTAGTCGTCCCTAATTTAGCAGTGGAAGGCAGCTAGTCATCATCACCCACCGCCAACTCTTGGG
>NW_013665620.1:1103900-1119518 GCF_000517525.1 Limulus polyphemus
GGATTGACTGTCACATTATAACGCCCCCACGGCTGAAAAGGTGATCATGTCTGGTGGGACGGGGATTCGAACCCGCGACCCTCAGATTGCGAGTCGAGTGCCCTAACCACCTGGCCATGCCGGGCCAATCACGAATTAATCAGTATGTAATCCATGGTTTAACCTACTAATTTTTATTTTGTTTGTTTTACCATCGTACTATAACTTTCATATACAGCTTCAAGAAAACAGTATTAAGCTTACAAAACAATTCATTTACATAGGTATAGTTTTTACACATCTTTCCAATTTACCTCAAGTAATGTTTTGTTTATGTTATATTGTTTATATAACCAACATTATTAGCCTGTTCAGACCTTTTTATATCATGATAACAAAATTGAATTTTTGGTAAACGATCTGATGTATCATTTATCAGAACATCACTTTCTATTATATCACAGGCTTATATTGTAAAAACAATATTGTTGCACTTGTATTTGTTCTTCCTATTAATGTTGTGATTAATGGACACAATCCAGCACTGAAAACGTAATTAACAAAGTGTTAACATTCAGCTCTATTTCCAATTTGCAAAAATTCTATATTAAATTCCACACTTAAAAATACAAGATTTGTTTTTACACTTCCTGAAATACCCCTTCAAATTAAGCTGCTATAAATGAGAATTGGTTACCACCCCACAAATACAATGTACACTTATGTTTTATACTTATTTAATTTTCCTTCAACTGTAACAGTTTCTAAGCAAATTTCAATAGATGTTGACAATTCCACTAATGTTTATGTTCAAACTTCTCAGTTAAAAAAACTGCCACATCTCCTCCTCATTTGATTTCTCTATTACATAAATAACATTTATAACCTTCATTCAACAAAGTACAGTGATCGTGCTTATTTCTATTCGACTATAGCAATAATATGAAATTTATATATTAAATGTTTATATATTAGATGTTTCAGTAAATACACTAGATCCTCATAACTCAATATTTTTATTGGCTTCATTTGAAAAATATGGATAAAATTGTTTGACAGAATAATTTTTAAAATAAAACGAATTTAAATACATTTATATCAGGGTCAAAGTCTTTATCATTACTTTTGTGTAGTTATTGAAAATCATTTGAATCAAAATTACCCCATATAAAGCTTTATGGGGTCATTTAACGTCTTAATATTTAATGATTTAGACTTTAACCTTAACAGCATGTTGGAAGTTTTGCTGATTTAAGGTTATGCTCATCTTCCTTTTTGCAATTTCTTAAAGCTGGTTTTGTTATATTTGCATCAGTTACCCAATGTGCTTCTTTCCTATAATTTTTATAGCAACATTTATATAACGAATTAGAATAATTCCTTAATTCATTACTAACCACTGTACGTTCATGTATTTATACGAATTACTTTTTGTTTCACCTCTGAACTGTGCACCTTCTTTAATTTTTCTTCTTCCTGAACTCTTTAGTTTTCATAAACAGTATCGAGTTGGTATTCGTCAAGTCATCGTCAAAGTAGACTATTGATCCTGTCAATTTTCGCCTATACAATACAATTTGACCATTCAACTCTCCTGCTGAAAACTGAACAATCGTTTTCATGAGCCCCCCCCCCCCCACACTTCTTACTATATAACCTATGAATAGCTTGAACATGTTGCTGATTTAAATTTATTTCAGTTTTCCCTTATTCATGTTTCTTTTACGTTACTTGCCTCTAGTGCTTCTTTCTGACAATAACAATATTTGCATAACTCAGCCATGCTACAGTGATATTACGCTTTGTTGAATATTGTTCAATAGTATTCACTTTTCTTCTAGACTTACGACATTTTCCCATTGTTACGTATTGCAATTTCGAATGGTCTAAATCGATCGGAGTTTAGTCTAATTTCCATTTCTTTTAGCCTAATTTCCTTTTCGGCTTCAGTGCGAACTTGCTCTTTCTCTTTCTCGGCTTCGATACGAGCTTGTTCTTTCTAGGATAGCTAGCTTAGGTGATGGCTGAAATAACATGGCATCTTAAATTGTTTGATCTAACTGGTGAAGTGATGCTGCATGTCTGTGACGCAGACAACGAGAAAATCACTAAGTTTTGGCAACTAGAATGACTTTTAACACACACATCAAAGAAAGATTAACCCCTTACTTTCCAAGTTATTGAGTAGTATTCCACAGTTAAAATATTCTGGTTGAATACTCAGTGAGAATTATTCAATCAAGGTAGTCAATAAAAGGTGTCAGAGAAAGAGAGGTATGGATATGCATCCAGATGTAATGAAATGAATACCCCAAATGTATATGAAAATCATTTCTGCTGAAAAAAAAACTCGGAGTATATGAGCTAGTAATATGGAATTTGACTTTGTCAGAATCGCTATGTTTAATAGTATATGAGAAGTGTCAGGTTTTAATCCTAGATGGCATCATGATAGTGTACACAGTGTACAGACTGTTTACAGTAAGAGCTCAATTCATTCGTGACAAGTTTACTTATTGTATAATGTTCCTTTTGTATGTCTTCCTACTCCTAACTGCATTACTCCTTAAATCTGTATTGTCAATGTAAACAACAATATACATAGGGATAAAGAAACGTGTCCAAATATAGTCCATTTTAGATATGCAACTTGAAAATACCAACTACACATTGATGTTAACTTGGCAGGTTATTCGTTTCGTTTTGAGATATATGAAATTATTTTAACTTGATACGGTGAGAGAACATTTCACTTATGTAAGAGAAAGTGGAAATGCTTGACTTCTTATCGGTAGGTATTTTTATCTCGTATTCTGATACGTTTTGGGTATGAACCTACAAAAAATCTAATTAAGATTTCATTGCAATAAACACATTTTCAACATAAAACAACACACAACTTTTGCACGGATTGTTTATATTTCTGGTACTACAATTTTATCCATATCTTACTGGTTCGAGTAGAGATAGAAATAGTTCTGTCTAAAGTTATGGCCTCAGGGATCAAGACTACAACTGTCCAGCTCCTAACATTTAAACTATGAGTCACAGTTACTGTGCATTTATGTTCACACGAGAGAACAGAGAAAAGTCATTACAACTTGTGGATGAATGTAATATGTCTACTGCCTCATTGGGGGGGGGGTAATTTGTCACGTGCAAGTGTGATCAGGATGGTAAAAACAATCATCTCTCTTCTTCCAACTCAAAATGTTTTCGCTTACTGTAAGGATAGGCATATTTCATTTTATATTTTTACTATTTTATTTTATTTACTTTTATTTTTGCAATATGAGAAGGATTTTCTTGTCAATGTTGATACTGTACAATTGCATATTGTAGTTAGAGTTGATGATGAGGAACCCACTGATGATGACATAAACTTGTCGAAACGTTGTACATTTATAATAAAGTTATCCTCATTACCCATTCAAGCCATCTCCAAAATTTGGTATTGTAGCTAGAACTTGGCCTCCTTACTTGCTGTCGTCACAAATGACCAATGTGGCCCTTGAGCTTCTTCGAGTTAAAAGGTCATTGAGGTTTATTCCTGAATATTTTACTTGTGATTTAGATTCTGAACTGAGTGATATGAGAAAAATAAATGACTGACATGGATGATAAGATTAGCTCAGAGGCCCATACGGAATATATAAACATTGTCCAGAGAAACTGTGACACTGCTTTTGTGGCAACAAATAACCCTCAGGTTCTGGCCACGATGAAAGTTAACTCGAATTATTCAATGCTTATGACGCTAGGGACTCCATCCCTTGAAGTAAGGCCAACAGAGGATGAGTTTCACAATCGCTTCTATATGGAAGGGGAAATGTTTGTTTCCATCACTTTAACTATTAGGGAAGTTTGATCAGTTTATCATGTGTCTAAGGAATAGTATTTGTACTTAACTTTGTGCCACAGGGGATTAAGTGATAACCATTATTGTGCTGTGGGATGCAATTAAACTGAGAAATGTTTCAATTTTGCCTTACGAGAAATAATGTTGCTTAACTATGATATTGTAAGCTACAACCGTGTAATAAAATTAAGAATTAAAAATTCTAACTGTTGATTACTAATTATTAATTACTAATCGTAGTATTCATACCTCATTGAAAAAAAATTAGGAAAATAAACATTTTTTCTGTAAAGTACTACTCAAGAAAAAGTGTTCGATGGTGCTTCTTAGTCATACGCAACTCATTGCATCAAAATGATTCAATGTACAGAGCTCAACATTTTCATAAATTTTACTGATATAAACTGCAATGTTTTTATATATTAAAAGTGGTACCGTTTGTTGAAAAAAATAATAGTTTCTCAGTACTATATCTAAAGATTATACCAATAAAGATATAATCAAACCCTATCTTACAGTACTAGTAAAAGTCGTGTTCTTGTTGTGAGGAGAGTACTTTTATTTAATATTGTGTTCTATTATAAAGAAACTGTTGTTTCACATACCACAGTTATTTTTCTGATTGTCTGAATCTTGAACCCAAAGTGTAAAATTGTTTATGGATTTTTATTTGTGGTGCTATTCAATAGATGGCGTAGGAGTTTTAGTTAGATACATAGATACTGACATACATGCTACGATGTTTAATGTTTTAACTTTGATTATTAGCAAAGAGTCTGTATTGATTTGTTAAATTTTTGTGTGACGACTTTTAAATTATTGTGATTTAATGTTTCATTACTTTAACTGATTTGGGAATATTTATGTGGAATATCTCCCACTGAGGTATTCCTAGTGCACTGTGGGTGTTGAGTTGTGAACGTGTTTGAGAACTGTTCTGTGGAATTGGCCTGCTCTTCATTTTAATGCTTCGTTAGTGTTAATTAATTTGGGAATATTTATGTAGAACAGCTCCTGTAGAAGTGTTTCTAGCGTACAATATAAGTGTTGTGTTGTGGAAGTGTTTGAGAAATGTTCTGTAAAGCTGGCCTGCTTCTCATTTACTGTTTTCCATTCTTAATGGTGTTTTGTATTGTCCTTGCTTCCTATCTGTTGTCTGTTGTTGAGTATGATATTTGAGTGAGGCTACATTGTGACGTAACGAATAAAAAGCGAGTTTGAAGTTGTCCCTGCACTTTTCACCACAGATTGAAGTTTCTGCTTGGAGATCTCAGGTTCACTCTTGAAAAATTGGACTCGGTTTTTATTTTAAAGTTAAACCTGATAAAGAGCTGTCCAGCGGTGAAGGAGGAAAGGAGTATGATGTATTTATCTCAACGACTTCACCCTCCTGAGGTAGAGGAAGAGAGTGTGATGTATTTATCTCAACAACTTCACCCTACTAGGGTGAAGGAGGAAGAGAGTGTGATGTATTTATCTCAACGACTTCACCCTCCTGAGGTGAAGGAAGAAGTAGTATGATGTATTTATCTCAACAACTTCACCCTCCTGAGGTGGAGGAAGAAAGGAGTATGATGTATTTATCTCAACGACTTCACCCTCCTGAGGTGGAGGAAGAGAGTGTGATGTATTTTTCTCAACGACTTCACCTTCCTGCAGTGAAGGAAGAAAGTAGTATGTTGTTTTTATCTCAACAACTTCACCATCCTGAAGTGAAGGAAGAAAGGATTGAGTTGTTTTTATCTGAACAACTTCACCATCCTTTATCATCCTTTTTGCATTAGTTTGTGCTCATGTTTTCTCCTTATCTCATTTAGTTCCATGTTCAGTTATCGGAACAAAGAAAATCATTCTAAGAGCTGTAATTTCATTGCAGCGGTAAATAAATAGAGTAACATTTCAATATCTCCCGGCGTCATTAGCTCATTTTGAAGTATCCATCTATTTGAGTTCCATTGACCCTATATTAATGTTAGTGTTAGTGGTTCATTTTGTATATAGACTCCTGTTGAAAATGTGGTCTTGTGAACCTTTTTGTAAGAATATTCTTCTTTCAGTCTGATTCCAACTCTATGACAGTAAAGACTTACTTAAACCCTCGGAATGGAAAGTTTGATTTTCATTCCATCTTCAGAAACACTCAGTCTAAATTCTATTCATAACTTCTAAACTATAAAGTTTTAAGCCAACTGTTGAAGTAGAAACTCTTGTCTCTGTGCTTTGTACCAACCATTCAGGCAGTATGTATATTAGTCATAAAGTTTCAGTGTTTGATCGTCCATATACTTCATTTCTAACCATCAGTCCTGATCTATTCCAGTCTGCTAAACATAATCTAATCATCCATCAAATGATATTACCAAAGTTATTGTACTTTTATTGTGTACTTGTGCAAGTGCCTAATAAAGTTTTCTGTGTTTTTATTTGTTAAACATATTGTGTCTTGTCTCATTTCGTTTCGCCAGTTCATGCGCCTTGATGACCATATTTATCCTGCTAGATCTTGGAATCATCTAGTTATTGTGGAGATCTTACTTCCTGTCGTTTAATATAATACAGTTTACCACGTATACAGAATCGTAGTTATTGTGGGGATCTTATTACCTGTTGTTTAATATAATACAGTTTACCAACATACATAATCGTAGTTATTGTGGGGATCTTATTACCTGTTGTTTAATATAATACAGTTTACCACATATACATAATCTATGAAAACGGGACAATAAAAAAAGGTTAATTACAATTTATAAGAACGATTCGTATACACTACTACAGTGGCTACCCCGAGCGACATACTTAGCATTTATATATTTGGTTCACGGCAAACTCTCAACCATTCCACAGTACACTATCACCATAGGTAGACTTATTGCTTTAAGATTATAGAAAGAAGAAAATTATCAATACTGCGAGATTCTTTTAAACGGCTTGGAGTCAAAGAACACATTACATTTCGAACAAAATAGTTTTCAATGTTTTGCCGTATAGCAACGGACTCTGATGTACACCCAAAGTCAGTCATAAAAAAATTCCACTCCCACATACTGAAGGCTATAGCTACAAGGAAAAAAAGCCATAGCATCTTTCCTTGTACCATCATAGATTGGATCAACAAATATTTGAAGTTTACAAAGGCTAAAAAACTTTCATAAGCTTCCACCTACACTTCGAAATCAATTATTGTGGTCACGAGAAAGATAGCCAAACGGACTTTTGTGAGTTTGGTTTTCTTAAACTGGTCTTGAAAGTCGCTGCCCTTCACAGAGTTGTGCTACAATAGAAATTACCGCGCCGGGCAACAATGCTTAATCATGGTCATCAGAGTAAGCACGATCGACGTTGTAGAAAGTAGTTCCAAGGGCAGCAAGGAACCTGACACATTGTTATTATTAAGTGCCATTAAAACTCTCTGTATAGTCTATAGACCATGGAGAGTTATTATTACAGGCTGTTTCTTATTGAATTTTTGTTTAGTTGATTTTCATTTTACAAAATAAAAAATAAATAAATAGACACTTTGGTACAGTCATCTTTGAAGATGTTTCAGCTTAGAATTAATAAATACTGAAATTGTGATCGTATGTGAATTGTTGTCGTTTTCTTAGTGCAAAGCTACACAATGGACTAACTACATTCTATCCACCGCGAGTGTCGAACCCCTGATTTTTGCATTAAGTGTTCGTAAACTTACCACTGATGTGACCGTAACTGAGCACTTAGAGAATTGTGGACAATTATGTAGCTAGAATACTCCTTGTATATGCAGATATATAAACATATTAACTACTTCGTTGCTATTCAATAGACCAAAATTTAGTTTTTGTAAATTAATATTTTTGTTTTTAATAAGTACTACAAATATTACAGGTTTTAAACATCCGTAGATGAAAAATTGATAGGAAATATATGTAAACTATGCACACTGGTGATCTTTTGAAATATTTATAAACATTGTAAACACTTGTTTTGTTTAATGAAATAATTGAATTAATTAAACAAGTACAAAATAATTCCTCGCTATATCACAATCTACTGGGAAGACAGAAAAAAACAAAACAGTTAAACTCTGTAAATACTTACGTGTACAATAAAACGATATTTGCTTATATCTAATCGCTATAGCGATATTGTATATTTACCAAACTGATATAAGTCTTTCTAAAGCATTAATATAGTGGCTTTTGATGTTATGGCGCCAAAAAGTCATGCCCTTATCAATACAGATAAGTGCATCTGCCAAATGAATGTACTTTGCTTCAAATTAATCTACAGTGCTCGAAACATATTAGAACTGTTACTACGTGAATGCGTTTTCGAAATAACAGATTTGTTTTTGTTTCAGCAACCTTTACGTCAATGAAGGTAAAATGTTAATAAACATTTCGTCTTCCAATGAAAGCACATAAATTAATACCATTGAACAGTGCGTTGAGAACAATTATGAAACTTTTGGGTAACATTTTGTTCTTCTGATAATAGAGCTTCATCTGCAACAATTACACTCAAAAACGTTTAGTTCATGTGCAACATAAAACTGATATATATAAGAAGATTTAACGTTGAATTTAAATTGAAAAGAAAAATAATTATCTTCAAAAAACATTTTTCATATCTGTAAAAATTATTTACTTTTCCAAACATTTTTCAGTGGTACACGTGATACTGTAATCTCACTATTTGTTTTTTTTTCATAAGTTAACAGCTGCGAAAACTTAAAAATCATTCATAAACGAAAGGTACACAAAAGATGAGTACTGCTGTCTAATTCTATATAGAAATTTGCTTTATAAAAATCTATATGACAGGGACCTCCTAAATTCTAATAAGCTTACAGTGAGAAGCCGATGAAGTCATTCTTGTAATTGCCACGTTTCTGTTATCAGGATTTTAAAATAGCAAAAAAACAATAAAAGTGTTAGTTTTACAATCCGAGTATAAATTATAATTCGGATAGGAAATAGTTTTATACTTTGGGTGAGAGTTAGTTTTATAATCCAGGTAGGAATTAGCTTTATAATTTTGGTAATGGTCGATTGCCGAATATGTGAAATTATACTTGAGTTCATGTGCTTAGAAGCTGTATTCTCAATGTGCTTCATTTAAAAGTCCTTCGTTTTTAATTACATATACGTCATTCACAACCGAACTCAGTAGAAATAATATAAGTGAGAAGTTATAAGTCACACTGATCATCCTTTGCTTTAGTTGAAAAAAATGAGAATCGGTCAATGTCTCAAATACCTTACCTAGACGTGAACGTGTTACACAACCAAACTTTAATAGAACAAGCGACAATATGGAAAGTTGTTTGTTTGTTGTTAGGCGCAAAGTTACCCAATGAGGTATATATAAACTGTGTCCAATACGGTGACTCGAACCTCAGACATCAACGTTTGAAACCTACGACTAAGTCACCAGGGGATAATAAAATAACTTACAAAGTATCGAAATGAAACAATTTCATCGTATCAGCCTTTATCACTAAAGACAGTTTTCCATGCCAGAATACGTGACAGACATTTGTCAAAGTTTTAAAACATACTAAACCTTTAATAATGGTTGGAGACGGCTTGAATGGGTAATGAAAAAAAACTTTAATAAAAGTTTAACACAACAGCAAATGTAGAACGTTTCGACAAGGTTTTGTCATCATCACCTGAAAGAGAAAGAGCAAGCTCGTATCGATGCCGAGAAAGAGAAAGAACAAGCTCGTATTGAAGATGAAAGAGAAAATAAATGTCTCGAGGCCGAAAAAAGCTCGCATTGAACCCGAAAAAGGAATTAGACTGAAAGAAATGGAAATTAGACTCAACTCCGATCGATCAAGGCAAAATAACAACTTTGTTGATTAATATTTCCAACATTTTGAGAAGGTTGCCCAAACCATGTAATGGCCCACAGAAAAATGGTCATTATTATTACAAAGTGTCTTAACTGGTAAAGCACAAGAAGCTTATGCTGCTCTCTTTTTATAGAAGATTGTATGTATTATGATAATGTTAAAGTAGCTATTCTCAAAGCATAGGAGTTAGTACCAGAGGCTTATCGCCAAAAGTTTCGAGGTTATCGCAAACAAGATAATCAAACTTATATGGAATTTGACCACGAAAGAGAGGCTTATTTTGATCGATGGTGTAATTCTATGCATATTGGCAACAGTTTCGACAAACTAAGACAATTATGTCTAATTGAGGAATTTAAACGTTGTGCACGTGACGACCTCAAAACTTACTTGGATGAAAAGAAAGTTGAAACACTACAGGAAGCAGCCGCTCTTTTTGATGACTATACTTTAACACATAAAACCACTTCCTGCCATTTCAACAAAAACCTGCACTTGTTCAATCCACTGAAGTTGAGGATTCAGCTTCTCTAGTTTGAAATCTTCATACAGTTGGGCTCAAACTTCGTCAAAACTATTAAGGCCTGTCTGCAATTTCTGTAAAAAAAATGGTCATGTTATGTCCGATTGTTGGGGTTTGAAAAAGAAGAAAGAAAAGGAGGCAACACTAAGTGTGTTTGTGTCCACATATGGACGTAGTTTCACCAGATCACCCGATTTTGTTGATTTGGCCACTGATATAAAGGCTAATGTAATCAGGGAGGAATTTAGACCTTTTGTGTCTGTTGGTTCTGCGTCTTTGACAAATGACACTGGCAGTCCCATACCCATACGTATTCTACGTGATATTGGGGCGACTCAATCATTGTTGTTAGAAAGTATATTGTCTTTGGATTCGAGTTATGCCACTATTGAGTCTGTTATTTCTCAGGGTATTGAGGGTACTTTGTTAATGTTCCTCTTCATAACATTTATTTAGTATCAGACCTAGTTTCGGAACCAGTTGTGGTTGGATTAAGACCTACTCTGCCAATTAAGAGTGTATCATTATTGTTGGGAAACGATTTGGCTGGGGGAAAAGTTGTTGCCGAATCTAAAATGGTAAACGAGTCGATCACTGTTTCATCTAAAGATAATGTTGTCATTGAGGAGAATCCCGATGTGTTTCCCTTGTGTGCTATAACTCGCGCTCAGGCTAAGAAATTAACCCCAAAACAAATGATAGACATAGATTCAGAGGACGATATTATAGATGTGTCCCAGACATTGTTTGGATCCAACGGGGATCTAGTGGATGATTGTCCTACTGCCGGTTCCTCGGTGAGTGACAATGATGGATGTGAGGGATTTGGTTCACCTGGTGAAGTTCCGTTTGCTAAAAGTAAACTGATTGCTGAGCAAGAAAAGGATCTACAGATCTCTTCACTATTTAAATATGCACTCCCAAAAGATGAACTGGGGAAAGTTCCAAATGTTTTTTTGTTTTTCTCAAAAACATTGTGCTTATGAGGAAATGGAGACCACCTGATGTGCCAGCTTCAGAGGACTGGGCTATTGTTTACCAAATCGTTGTTCCTAAAGCTTATTGTTCTGAAATATTGAAAGTTGTCCATGAACTCCCCATGGGAGATCATTTCTTTTGGCCAAAAATTAGGCAAGACGTTTCTCAGTTTTGTAAAACTTGTCATACCTGTCAATTAGTCAGAAAATCTAACCAGAAAATTCTTGTTGCTCCTCTGAAACCTATCCCAGCTTTGAAGAATGTAAGTTCCGTCCTGAGGATATGGTCTTAGTATTATTATTATTATTATTACCCACTATGGGATATCTAATAAAAAAAAATGAAAAGAAAGAGAAAAATACAAAAAGAAAGAAAGAAAAGGATAGAAAGAGAGAACGAAAAGACAAAAAGAGAGAGAGAAAGGAAGAAAAGAAAAACAAGACATAAGGCTGTTAAATTGCAGTTTATCACAACAAGAGTATGATTTGGAGATAATCTATGTCAAAGGGGTTGATAACGTTTGTGCTGATGTACTTTCACGTGCTATATAAATTTATGGTTATAAGGTTATTTGTATTGATTGTGTTATGTACCGTCATGGTTATTGAAGTTTTGTAATCTTTTGAATTATGTATTATATTTAATGAATTGTTGTATATATAATATCTTAGTTTAAAATTGTCTGACACCAATTTTTAATTCTCTAAGGAGGGAGTTGTGACGGATTTGTTATTATATATTTATTTTAATATCAACGTTTGTTTAGATTAAGTTTATATTTAGAAATATGCATAGCTTATAGTGTTAGATATGTATTGCGAAACCCCAGCCTATTATCTAAAATACAATTTAACTACTAAATTTAAAGTATCATTTAGCTCGGTTTCAGACCATTTGAAATTCTAATACATAACAATCTGAAGATAATATTTATTTTTTCATTTCTGATCTACTATGATATTTTTCTCTGAGCTAGCAATATAAAAATAATGTTCTGAAACTGAAATATCAAAGAAAATGTCTGGTATAACATTTCTATGTTGGCTTCATTATTTAGTGTACAGAACAATCAGTCTTAAGATGTTACTATGGACATCATGGCCATCAACAAAAGCACTTCAGAAGGTAATTTGTATCAAAACAAGGGTGAAAAAGAGCAAACAAAAGAAAAGCAAGTATTTTTCATTTGAATGAAAAATATTAAAACGACAAAGAACGTAGGGATATTAACAAGTAAAAATAGATACCCCAAAATTCGAATGTTAAACAAAATTCACATCTTCAAATTCCTAGCTCAAAATGTTGAAAAGAGCTGTGTCAAGAAACGCGTATACCCTGAGTAGAAGCTCTGTATCAAAACATCATTTCATGTTAGAAAATTTCCTGATAGCTTTTCTTTTAATAAATTGATTGTTATCTAGTTTGTAACTGTGCTTAATTTGGTAATGTCTGATCAGTCGGACTGATATAATAACTTCGTATCTCACAAATGAAACTGATACGTCTCAAAAATATTGTTGTTGTTGCTGAATCAGCATTTCTGTAAGACCTCTAAACTAACTTACTTATTCATAATGTCATTTTAATTACTTTCTAATCTAACACTTCACAGTGAAGAAAAATTCGATAAAGATAAGTCATTTTCGGGTCGTACAATAATATACATATGTATGTACAAGGAATTATGATAAAGTGATGTTGAAGCAAAAAGTTCATGTAGGAAAGTACTAGATTAGCAGGTTGTAATCGTATTCTAAACGAAATAAAGCACTATTTCACACTGGTTTCGTTTTAAACAGCTTCAGTTCATTTCGTTTGCTTTGATCAATGTGCTAATTGTTCACACCTGCCTTGCGTACAAATGTGTTTAGTTCCTTTGGAAATGAACTGGAGTTCGTTTTCGTGGTTTACTTCTGTGTTTTGTCAGCTCTCAGTTCACTAGTATTTACATTGCATTAATCAAGAAGACTCGATTCGCCGGTTGTTTAGATTGTCGGGAATATTGGTGTATTTAAAGATGGCGGTAATTTTGTGTCCAGCATTATTATTGTTTCGGGTTTTCATCTGCGGAGAAACAAATAATGCGGAGCACATGAGAAAAGCGAAGAACATTCTGAAAAGGTGCTCTCATCCGCACCTACAATGACAACAGGAAACGACTACGTTTTGTGAACACGGCACTTAGAAGACGTGGCAACTTATAATATACTTGAGAACAAGAACGCAGGACATCGAAACATTTAAAAGTGCCTTGCTTTTATTTCCTCTTTTGTCCATATTGTTTCTCTGGATACATTTCCATTTGTGTATGTGTAACTAATCACACTATTGTGGTCTCGAAACTACGCGGGCAAATATAATGTACGGTGTCGTGAAATTTGTGTGGTTCGCTTGCTATTTGCAAACGGACCGAGTCCCTTCGTTGTTGTCATTCAAGCTTATCAACTCAGTTTGCTTGCCAGACGGACTGAAACCACTTCTTCAGGTGAACTCAGTTCGGTTTGGTTCGTTTACCAATCAAACTTTGTTGTTCACATTGTTTTCCAAACGACCCGAACCGTACTGAGTTCGAAAAAAAGAACCAGTGCGAACAAGCGCCAAGAAAAGCTTTTTTTTCATATCAATTCAATTATACATAATAGGAAGTTTATATATTTTATGAATTTGTTAGAAGAACTTTCGAATGAATTATCACTGTTGGTTTTTACATGACAAAACATTAGAAACAATACAAATATATATCTTAGAACACTTGTGAAACAGAAGGAATATCTGTGATATTCACGTGACCAACACTAATAAAATGTAACAAAGGAAATAAGCTCTGTGTTACAGGATAACTTTACTTGTAAGCTGTTTATAGATCAACTAACTAATCTAAACTGGCGACTTTGAAGAAGAAAATGAAATGAGGATTTGATGTAATTCTGATATTTCAGTTTTAAGATATTCGTATTAATTTCACATAAAAAAACTAGAGTTTTCTAGTATTTTGGAGCTAATTAAAATATAGGTTGCACAATAATGTAATGGAATAATAATAAGGCACAGTTGGCAGGTAAAGGAATTGTGGAGGTATAAGGATAGAAAGAGTACAGAATAGAGAACTAAGTTTGTTTGTTTTTCCATTGTAAATATAAAACGAAATAAATTATAAAAAGATTATGTAAAGATTTACTGTCCCCTACTTTGGCTCAACGCTAAGCTTAAGGGCTTATAACGCTAAAATTCGAGGCTCGATCTCCGCAGTGGGTACAGTCTCCACCATTGTGCGGCTTTGCGCATAACAACAAACAAAACAGTTTTAGAAACGTAATATATAAGCAACAGTATAAAAAATACGAACGTATAGATAAGATATAAAATACGGTTTTGTAGCTTAAGGTTACGTGAACGCTATCTGAAAAACAACAACACAGAAACAACAGTATAGAGAGTATGTGATATTATCATATCAAGCTCTATGTCTAGAAAGCTGTGTTTCTGTTTGTTTGTAATTAAGCACAATGCTACACATTGGGCTATCTGGGCTCTGTTTACCACGGGTAGTTGTAAGTCCGCGGCCATTTTGTTATATCTTTTCATTTTTCACATTTTCGTACTACTGTAATAATATTTCAAACTGAGCTTATTATCTGTGTACCCAAACTAACGTCTACAAGAATCACTACATTGTATTGATGCACTTTTTTTTATTGATATGATTTACTGAGTGGAAAATTACGAAAGCTAGAAAAAACGTGTGTTTCAACTTCAAATCTAGCATCTTAAATATAATTTTATGTGCCTAAATCCTTGTGCCTTTAGACCTGTATATCTTAACCATGCCTTAAAATGTGTGATATAACCTATTGCATGAAAGCAAGATCAACAACAAGTACGTTACTTTTATACATCAAATGTACAGAAAATATAGAAAGATAGCCAGTAAGATTTTAGCATTGATTTAAAGCTTATGAAATAGTATACTAAACTTTGATATTAGGAAATCTACATAATTTTTTTTTCATGGTTACAGGATTTGATGTTTATTAAAACTGTGATATATGCTTCGTCAAAACTTCGTTTTATACAGACATTATCGCTTGTTTATTGGATTATCTATACGTGTTGTGCTCGCCGCAGGGATTGAACACTCAATTTTAGCGTTATAAACCTCAGTTTATATCTGAGCCATCCGAGAGTGTCTTTCTCCATGATATAATAAAAAAAGTTTCCTTTTTGTATGATGAGCCACATAGATACGACTTTTGTACAGCTAAACTTCGAAGATTATAATTTATTATTATACTAATGAAATATCACTTTCACAAATCCGTAGTGCAGGATGGTGGGGCTAAGTATTTTGGAAATGGCGAACCACTTTAAGCTCTGGTGTTTTATAAGAATGACAGTTAATTATTTAGTGTGGGTGGTGAATAATAGGGCGATGCT